>NC_056731.1:1504127576-1504130076 GCF_019279795.1 Protopterus annectens | reverse complement strand
TGCAAAAATACGCGGTGGTACAGCAGTAGCATTGTTGCCTCACAGCAAGAGGTTCTCCCATTCAAGTCTCGGCTTGGGTCGGGAGTGCCTTCTGTGTGGAGTCTGCATGTCTTCCCCACAGTCGAGTGGGTGTTCAAAAGACATGTGTTGAATGGGTGTGCCTTCATTGAAGGTTGGGCGTCGGGCTGGCAACTCGACACCATAAAAAAAACAAAAAAAAACAACTGCCAATCATTAGCGGACCGGAGTTTCACTGTGGCGACCCCTAACTGGGAAAAGCCAAAAGACAAACAAACAGGCATGTCATTTTGTGTGGCTTAAGTCTTTTCTGGGTGACCTATCCGTTACACTGTAGCTTATGTCCCTCTCACATCCTTTTATCAACATTTAATTTTTATTATGTGGATGTGTTCCTAACTGGACAGGATTACTTCTATACTTATCAATAATGTTTAATTAGTGGTGTTTGTACATCAATCTAATCTACATGTTACTTGCTAAGCTTCCCCTGCCACTTAATAATGCTCGTCAAGTTGCCCTTGCCTTGTATTGTGCTGTCCATGTGTTCTGACTTATTGGGGTTAACTTTGTTTACAATGAAGAACCACTATTAGAAAAACAGAAATAATCCAAAAACCACGACAATAGATCCAGTTCCAGTAATTTATTGCACACAAGTTGCAGTCCCTAGCGCCTCGGCCTTCGCCTTCCAGGGGAATACTTTTTAACTTTGTTTACAGCCTGTTGTTTATATTATGTGTTTGATCGTCTCTGCACCTCAGTGTAGCCACTGGCAGGTGTTCTGACCATAAACAGGTGCTGCATAACTTGGAGGTTTGCTTAATGGGTTGCAAATTCGATGAACGCTACTGCTCGTTGCAAACTAAACATGGAGGACGTGCACAGGCATGTTAATGAATTCATGAAATAACACCCACTTTAAACATTGGCTCAGACTATTACATGGATTGGTATCATTACTAACAGTCTATATTCTAGTAACCATACAATTTATGGGAGAAATTATGCAAAGGCAACTCAGCAAATCATTCCATGGATTCTGAACCTTTTTTTATTACAATACACCAATTTCTGATTTATATTATGCTCAATCTCAGAACTTCATGATGTGATTAATTTTCTTTCATGTCATGTTTTCTGAATCCAATATGCTTCAATATAAAACTTTTATATATAAATAATGTGATGAATGTATATTTTTATATCATTTATGAAGTTTGTAATTTTATAAATTTTGTATGCACGGGATGTTGTTTGATATCTAAACTCCATGTTATACCTTTCTTTACTCATTGCATAATAGCTTTATATGAGATGTTTCTGGGAAATGAGATATACATTTTGTTTTATTAATGTTATCTCATCTAATAAAAAGGTATGCATGGTATGGGTTTCCTCCAGTTTACCCTTGATGCAAAGCATGTCTTAGTTATAAATACTATTAAAAATACTTTTAATGCTGGTTAAAAAAATTGTCTGAGTCAGCAAACATTTTAATGGGGCACCATGTGCACAACAGATATACTGTACCTAAATGTTTATATTCCTAAGTGTAACCAACATATGTAGATGATGTTAGAAGTCTGTTTTATTTCCAGGAAGAACTTTATTTTTAAAGTTGTTTTGCATTCCATGAATGAAATGGGCCCTTTATGCTATACTTTTCAGTCCAGTTTGGAAGTCATTTTTGATTTATGCATAGAATAAGTTCAAGCGAAGGAAGCCTAGATGAGATGGAATATTATCATATCTTTAACTTTCATCCACTAAGGTGCATTTGATGTGTTTTTAGGTGCATTATTTGTATATAAAGCATTTAATTAAAATGTAGATAAGTTTATCTAAAACTTCCCTTATTAATGTTTCTGTAAGGTTTATATTGTCAGATTTTATGTGACTTACCTTAATGTACAGCTAATAATATGGATTTGTGTATTTTATGTTCATAAGTATATACTAGGTTAATGATGATCAGGGCCTTTATAAGCCCAGCCACACAACCCAACCTGATTGTGTCCCCCTTGTAACACGTTGGTCTAAATTGGAGGGGGATGTTAGGGAGTTGCTATAAAGCCATGTTGGGGAGGAATACGTAAGAGAATGTTTGCTGTTGGCCGCTGTCTACAGGAGACATGGGGGCCAGCTCAGGAGTGAATTTATGATCTCCTATTCAGTGGTCAAGGTTACATTTGAATAAAGTTACTCATTGAATTTTACTTGACCATTTATTGTAAGGAAAAATCTGAATATGTCATGGCACTTACGTAATGTTTAAGAGAAACACCATAGAAAGTGCACCTATTTTACTTAACTAAGAAAGCCAAGATGTCTACAAGTGTATAAAGATAAGAGCAAGTGGCGCCAACACAAACCAAAACCAAAAACAGAGCATCACAGTCCACAAGTGCAAATAAATCCAGTCCTTAGGATACGAAACCAACAGTTTATTGAGTAATCCACAAGATTTCCTATTGCTGCA
>NC_056731.1:1503965076-1504122576 GCF_019279795.1 Protopterus annectens | reverse complement strand
CACAGAGGGACATTCAGAGTTATTGTCATTTTAGTTACATCAATGATACATTATTGCAACTCTATGTATAGGTCTGGACTTTGGTGAAATGCTGTCTGTGCTCTAAAGTGCATTCTAATTTTTTTTCTTTTTACATAATCTTTTTATCCAATGATGGCTTGAAATGAAATTATGCTTAAGGAAGAAATTCAGTGCTGCTGTTCAGCTTAAGCTTTCCTTACATCCTTTCAGCACACCATTCCTGACCAAGACTGCAGAGTAATAACGATTTAGGAAATAACTCAATAAGCCTAGTCCAGAAAGCCATAGGTTTATGGGTCTGTGATGCATTTTAGAGCATTTTCACAACCTTTTAATCTAATGGTGTCATAAACAAAAACCATGAGTAAGAAAAGAATGTCAGTCTTTTTTTTGTTTCTTTCAAGGAAGACATAAGGTGTGCCCAGTGCTTAATATTCAAAGATGACAAAATAGTAGCTCATAACAAACTAACAAGCCATTTGCTATCTGGATACAGAGGTCCAGTCTGGGAGTGTGGCCTGCCTCCTTAACTCCCCCCAAAAAGACGGTTACTGCCTATGCATCCCTCTGGTGTTAGATTGGGATGAAAGCAGAGGTTGCCCCAGTCATGTGTTTCAGTTGAGTGCTGACATAGGTAAACATAGCACGCCTCCTCACTCCTCAATCCTAACCATCAATGAAAGCTACCTGTATACGTGCCTGATGTGATATTGAAAAAAACAATGATTACAGTAATGTATTTTACTTTGTTGCTCATAGACAGTACACTGTCCCTACACAAGTTATAGTAACCTTCTTTGTACACCTCTGAAGTTTGTGAGAAAAGTAAAAGAAAGAATGACCACATTGTCCTCAGCCCAAAGATAAGCAGTAATGACCTCATGTGCACACCTCTATGGTTTGACTGTAAAGAAAATTAAAGAAGTAACCCCCCCCCCTCCAATAACCTACAGCAGCTTTCTGTACACACACATCTGAGCAGGGCTGGTTTTAGAATGAGTACAGATGAGAGCAGAGGCCATTATCAGCTTTATCCTAACAGTGTCAAATCACAGCCCTGTTCAGGTTAAAGAGCATAATCAGAAAATTAATACATTTTTTTCTCATTTTTCCCCAACCAGCAACAGCTTTCGTGAGGCTCTCACACAGTCATGGATGATTAAGGGAGCAATTTATACAGTCTGGGGAATCAGGGCCACCAGTCTCCTTGAAGATTGAAGTGCCTGATTGTTCTGTGACATATTTCATGCATCACCTTTGAAATACAATGACTTGTTAGCTACATTTTCAACTGATACCCATGTGTATCTTGGCATTATCGGGTGTATGCAGAGATAAAAATCAGTGATATGTTTTTACAAACACACACAAAATTCATAGCAATACTAGTTTTGCACTTATTTCAGCAAATAGCAATACATTGTGCAACACTGGTGCTGCCCAGGGTTGCCAGATTTCAGATTTACGACGTGCCAGGTAGGGACCAAAAAAAAAAAAGGTCTTTCACACTAAGTTAAGGCCAAAAAAAAAGGTCTTTAATGTGGAACATCGCACAAGTAGCTCCGTGTTTAGAGATTTTTGATTGGCCAGTATGCTGGTATACGAGCCAATAAAAAAAAATCACATAGCAGAGTTACTTCTGTTTAATGCAGAACTGCCTGATGTTCCACATTAAACACAAGTAGCTCTGTGTTTAGCAATTTTTGATTGACCCATATGCCAGTATACGGGCTAATCAAAAAAAATAAAGCAGAGGCTGTTTTGCCTGGATTTTAACCGTCAGTGCAGGACTCTGGATCGGGCTGCTGATCCCGGGACAGTCCCACTCAAATAGGGATGTCTGGCAACCCTGGTGCTGCACACCAGATCAGTGAATGCTGTTTAGCAGTCATCAAACAGCAGCAGGGGTAAATTGCTTCTATTTACCTTGGTAAAGTGAAATGCATACCTATCACTGTCTCTGATTTCACAAACCTTCCCTGATATTGGCCATAATTTTGCTCTGTCCTTCATAAAAAATTTGATTTGCTAATAAATCATTCAGGAATACAGACAGCCAAGAATTCCAGGCATCAGAGGTTTATACTTCTTATTGCCCAAAAATGCATATTGATTCAAAGGGTGTTATTTTATTAACTTTTTAAGTGACTAAAAGTAATATTTAAAATGTGTTCCTGATTTTGAGCCTTTATTCTGCTATTACTTTTGGTATTGTACTGAATTCTTTTGCAAAGAAGTTGAGAGTTGTAGTATCTGGTGTTCTACCAGTATTTATAAAAAAAAAAAAAAAAACATCCCGGAAGATCGGAAGAATCAGCTCTTCTTACAATGCAAGATTTGCACTCAAATCAGGAGTCAGTCACTCCTGCCTGTTGATCTCTCTCTACTGCTTACCTTGCTAATGTTCATTATCAGCTTTATCCTAACAGGGTCATACCACAGCCCTGTTCAGGTTAAAGACCATAATCAGGAAATGAATACATTTTTTCCTCATTTTCCTTACCATCAGCTGGTTTTGTGGGCCTGCACACAGTCAAGGATGATTAAGGGGCCGCCTTGCAGCCAAAGGTATTGCAAGTACCTAAAGTTGTCTATGTTATTAGTTTTAGTGGCGGGAATGTCCACCAAGCAGGATTTAACTAAGCCAGAGGCACTTTGTCAGTGGTAAAATGTTACTACAACCAGAGATATCTTTGAATTTTAAAAGTGATATAAATAAGAGTTATTATCCACCTGATGTATTAAGTATACACAATTGCTGTACTGACTTTTGTTAGTTTGACAGACATGTTACAAAATATCAAGATAAGATAATCTGCAGTAGTTGGGGGCCCCAAGAAACAGAGGGCCCCCAGCGACCGCAGGGTTCACTGGTGCCTAAAGCCAGCTATGGTCTGCTGCAATTTTAAGATATTCATTGGGAAGTAGATCAGTGGCAAGTGTTATGGGTTTTAGTTGTAGTAGGAGTTTTTTTATGAAGCTGGTCTGAATAGGTCTAATCGAAAATAATTGGGATGTGGGATATGGATTTTATTTTTGTTGTCTGTTTATTAACATAGTAAGACTATGAAATTATAATGTATAAGTCTGTAAACATTGAGAGTTTTTTACTTCAGAGATTGTTGTTTTAGCTTATGCATTGTCATTATTGAATTAATCTGTATGTCTCTTAAAGTTTGCTTATTTGTTTCCTCTCTACAGCTGACAGTCAAGTGACACCAGCTCCTGTCTTCCTTCACCAGGTCTATTGGAAGTGCATTGGTCACTCCCAGGCTCAACCCAGCCCACATCTGGTGCCAGTGAAGAAATTAAGGATGCTGATGCAGTATCATATTGCTGCTAGGGTGTAAGCCCTTACTACCACCCCCTAGTGGTAGCCAGCCTTGCTAGCTCTGCGATCACTCCCACAGGATGTGCATGTGTGCTTCAGTAAATGCACAACCTCCTGACTAAGCAGCTCACTGTTTATGTAGCACAGAGCTTGCCAGGTTCATACACTGTTTATTGCAGTGAACCTAGGCTGATTCCTCCCCTTAGAATGGGTGAGCCAACATTGGTCAGTGACTCCTATCCCCCCCCCCCCATGGCCCATCCACTACCCCTGCTTCTAACTGAACACAGGTCACTGGGAGCACAGTAAGTGCTTTGTCCCTCTTCTCCATGGGGACACTGAAGTTTGCTTTATTTTGCCACTGGTAGGTAGGAAGTTAGTGGATATATATTTTTTAAAAAAATCAGTTGGTATTTTAGTTTATTTCCATGAAAATGGATTTCATATCACTGTATCTGCCTTTCAGTCCTTGAACAAATTCATGTTCTTTTGCAGTCTTGAGCCTATTAGCCAGGGGGGGGGGGGGTTCCAGAAATCCCCCTTGAAGACTGAACATTTAAAACAGCTTTATGCATGTCACAGTGAGCAGGCTCATAAAATGTATTTAAATTTGTATTATATTTCTTGTATTTATTAACCAATTTTTATTTTTAAATGTTGTTTTATTACAGTTGATAATTATGATTTTAAAGATTCCTACATAGCACAACGGAGAGGACAAGATATGTTAAATACCGCACTAACCAACTCCTTGTAGATTCCAAGCATACGTTTTCACTGGGATTAGAATGAAAAGGGGCTGCTACGTTGCTTTTTAGAAATGCAATACGTTCTGAAATATCAAAATGTGTAGGTCAGTTCTTCAAATAAGAGAACTAGAAATCTTTCAGATGTTATTGTCTTGGAAAGAATGCTGGCGTAAGGTATTGGACAAGTTGTTATGTCGGATAATAAGACAGGTGATTTTAAAGAGTAAGGCATTCAATTTGAAATTAAAAATAATCAAACCTACTTTCTTTATGTGAATGAGATTTATGGTGTATTTGGCAACTTGAGGATACATGTCTGCCCACTCATCAATACGTATAACCATGCTGGTCTCAGAGACTTAGTTGTTTGGGGAGTATTTTGCTGTGTTCTGCATGCTGTGGACCAATGACAACTGTCTGCTTGTCAAAATGATCAAGCTCATATCCATCTGTCACTTTTCCATGACACTAGTGTAAAATACTTAAGGGGCATCTGGCAAGTAATACATGAAATATCTTACCCTACAGATCTAAAGTTTAAGTACCCTATAAACTTGAAAAGTCATGAGTCATGAAGTAAGCTCCTTTGTGCTCCTGCAGTACAAGATATGTTAAATACCACACTAACCAGCTCCTTGTACATTCTGTTTATGCATTTTTTCCTGCCTTTTTTTGTTATGTTATTGTAGCACTCCCCATGACATTAGTGCATTAAATTAATTGCATGTGTACTGCTGAGTAGGACTACAGACAGTATGCATAGACCTGTGTGAATGGAATGTCTTCTGGATGGCTTTACAGCCTAATTCTGAGGTAATTTTAATGTGAGATTCCAAAAAAGTTCCTTTCAGTGCAAGTCTGTGCTGATTCTGAAAGACTTTCTCTCAGTGTATGTCATTTACTTCTGTCTAATGCCTACCTATAAAAAGGCTTCCCCATGGGCCATATTCCAAAAAAGACCTGTTCTCTAAATGTCACTTACACTGAGAGCAAGTCTTTTGCAATCAGGCCCTTAATCTCTCTTGTTTTCTTTCACTCTCTCTATCTCTCTCTTTTTTTTTTTGTGAAGTCAGATCACTTTTATGCATTTTAATAGTTTAGTAAGCATTGTTAGGAATTTTCAATTTTATGGTTTAGTTATGTTTATTTACTTTTTATGTACATGATTTCATTTGAATCAGGATCATTTTCCTGGTAAAACGATTTTCTGATTGACTAGTTGTGGTCTGTGTTTATTTATTTAGAAACAAAAACATCATTTCTAGAGGCAGATTTACATGGATGTTGTAGCTGTTCGTAATTATGCATACACATTTTGTGTTGCAATGAGCAATGTGACTGTAAACTGGTGCGAAAGTGGAGAGGACTATTTCTTTTTTTTTTCTTCACTAAACTGTTTGAGTGGTTTTGAGGGGTTGTTTTAGATGTTGTAGGTAGTCTGTCATGGTTTACATCTGTTTTGCATCTGCAGTTTATTAACTTTTACTTTAGCGTTTAGTGAATAGTATAAAATTTGCCAGAATTAGAGGAAATTTTATAACTTTTCATAATGTCACAAGAATGTAGAAAATCTTGTGATGTTGCATCGAGTGCAGATAAACTTTTGATGATGTGCCAAAAGTATTGATAGATAAAAGCATCTACATGGTTTACCATTTATTTTTTTTTACATCCCTTTTCTATGTGGCAACCATCAGGATAAACATTTGTGTAAAGTCTCACTGTTGCATTAGCAGGAGGTATTGCACTGGAGAGAGAAATATCTCAGTTGCTGGTTTTGACCTATGCAATGCTTATGCTCAGACTGAACCATTCCAGCTTTACAGCTGTGACTACTAAGTTTGGTTGTTATTGTATGATTATAGATGCATGGCATAATGTTGTTTTAGCTATGTGTTTGCTTGTCTGTTTGACTGTTTTATAGTAATTATATGATGCTGCTTTTTGTGTATTATATATGGATATGCAATGCTGGAATAACTTAAGCCTATTTATCATACCCATACTGTACAATGGTTGCCATTTGTGAGCATCCTTTGAGCTCATATTTTGCATTCCATTGTTAGAATCTGTAGTGACTGTTGGTATTTATTATCTTCTATATTATCCTGTACACTGTTACACCTGGTGTCTCTGAAATTATCCCAAGGCTATTTGACATACTGTTTCAACACAACATACAAGGATAATACTTCACATCTTGTCATTCTTGTATTTTCAGACATCCTGTTACAGTGCAAGTAATGGATCATTGAATAACCAGGTCAATATGACCTTATTAATGATCTGTCCTAATTTTTTCATCATTATGAATATCCATGGACATGTGATAATGCTGACTGGAATGAAAATGTTTTCCATTTTTCTGGTTAGCTTCTATGTTGCGGCTGCTCTGTTTTTTCTGCTTCACTTTTTTCTCCATTTGTCCTAAGAAAAACTGATTCCTTCTGTTAAATTACACTCTGCCAATAATGAATGAATTAATTAAATAATTCACACTTTCTCTTTCATTAAATAAGCAATTAATACTTAATCAATTCATTCATTTATTTATTTTCTGATACCTCCTTTAGTCTGCTGAGGGTAATGGGAGTCAGGGTCCACCCTAGCACTCATTAAAGCCTAAGGCAGTAAATTAATCCAAGATGGGATTCCAGTTCATTACACACACACACACACACACACACACACACACACACACACACACACACACACACACACACACACACACACACACACACACACACACACACACACACACACACACACACACACACACACACACACACAAACTTTGAGGATTGCTAATTCAAATAAAACATGCCTTTGTGAATATGAGGAAACTGGACCACCTAGGAAAAGCAAATGTGTCTGAAGGGAGGACATGTAGATTTTACATGAGAGGCAGTCCAGCTGGGAAATGAAATACTGAACCTATGGCTATAGGTGTGAGTGTGTGTGTGAGTATCTGGTGTAGCAGTACAAACTTGGCAGGGCTAGCCATTCTGTGGTGTGAACCTAGATGACTGTCACTGCTGAGGTGACATCCTGACCCTATGTGCAAAAATGGGAAAAGGGTTGTGGATGGATGGATGGATGGATGGATGGATGGATGGATGGATGGATGGATGGATGGATGGATATACAAATGATGAAAGCAATAAGACAATGCAAATTACAAGAAAGTAATATAAAGAAAAACAAACTAACCTTTCCCTCACAGCAGTCTATGGCAGAGTCTGAGTGAGCTCTTCCAGTAAAGCCTTGAAATATTTGATTTTATCCTTTAAATACAAAGTTTAGTTCATAGCTCCCCTTCAGTTCACAGATAAGTAACATTAAGTGACCTGTTCTAATTTCTGTGTGAATCACAAGAGACACTGCTCTAGTTGCTTTCCTACTAATATTTTCTGGGAAAAAAGTCTTATTATACTATTTCAAGAAAGTTAGACTATATGGGTGGGTGCATTTATATTTTGCAGGCAAAGAAAATTAATTGTTGGAAATTATTTTGGGAATTATATAGAGGTGTAGACTGAGTCCAACAAAAACAGGAATTTTATTTAATAAGACAGAAAAGGGAATTTTGTGTTTGATTAATCTTGTGGCAATATTGGCAGCAATACACCTGTTTTGACTGCTGAAAGTAATAAAGTCCGAAAAAAATACCATATTAGTTAGACTGTTGTGGGTAAAATATGAAGAGTTCTGGAAGATGATGGGGATCAGTAGGGGAAACATTAAATACTGGATGAAACTCAGTGAAATTAAATATACGGTATGTAAACCGATGCTGTGAGGAGCAAAAAAAGGAAAAGACAAAAAATAGTGCAATTAGACAATTTTTTTAGTGTTTAATTCCAGGGAAAAATATCAAACCGTGTAAAAAAAAGTCCAATAAAAATGAAAGATTAGAAAAGGTATGCAAGTGGAAATATATTTGATGGTGAATTATATTAAAGAAAATACCAGTCAAAAGTTTAATAGTGTATAAATAAAAGAAGTAAAGAAAATGTCTTGGTGAGAAAGAAGAAACAGTACAGCATTTTTTACAGTACTGTGATAGGGCCAAATAGTTTGGAACGCTATTAAAGAAGTTATGGAATATTTGAGGTAGTGGAGATTGAAATGGAGACTTTTGATATTAAAAATATGTTTTTGTTGTGAAAAAAGAAATCAGGAAAGGCATGAATGCTTTTTTATGAATTTGGCAAGGTGTAGGGCAAGGTGTGATGAACTGTTGTGCAATAAAAAATGTTAAATAGCAAATATAATAGCAGGAATTAAGTTTTAGCTGTGGAAGAAATTCTCTCATAATGTTTACTTTTATATAGAAGGGTGGCCATGGTGGTGCAGCAGTTAGAGTTGTCACATCACAGCAAGAAGTTCTCCAGTTTGATTCTCGGCTGGGGTGCCATCTGTGCAGAGTCTGCATGTCCTCCCTGTGGTCACGTGGGTTTCCCCCAGGTGCTCTGGTTTCCTCCCATATTCCAAAGACATGCAGTAGGTGGACTGGACACTCTAAATTGGCCGTAGGTGAGAGTGCGTGCATAAGTGAGTGGTGCAAATGACTACCGCAGCAGGGCTAACCACCCAGCTGTGTAAAAACCCTGGCTCAAGATGACTGTCATTGTGGAAGTGACAACCCGACCCCATGTGCAAAATGAGAAAAGGGGCTGAGGATGGATGGATGGATTTACTTTTATATAGAGATTTGTTTAACAAGAATGTCAATATTCTGATTTCAATAAATCACTATGACTTTTTCTGATAAGTGCTGTGGGAAATTTTAAATTTTAATTAAGCTAACACAACCTCAGGCAGTTGGGATATCATTTTAACACCTCATTCCAAAGAAGGCTGCATTACAGTATTAGTATTAGAAGGTGAATTGAAGCACATTATGTAGGAATAGAATCCACAGTCCTCTGAACTCCCAGAATCAAGAGGGAGAGGTCATTGTTACTCTCTACTCGTCACTCATTAGACCCATTATAGAGTACAAAGCCCCTTTTTGAATGTACCTCACAAGACATCTGCAGCAGCTGGAAAGGCCACAGAAGTACCTCACAAAGAGGATTACTGGCCTGAAACAAATGCCCTACACTGATCGCCTCAAAAAACTCCAGCTTTACTCCATAGCATATCGCCTACTCCGAGGTGATCTCTGCCTACCATATAAATCTATGTCAAACCCAGATCTGTTGGACATGCTACACACGCTCTAGGGACCTAAACCTTGTCACCACAATAAACAGGACATGCTGGAGGGATAGATTCCTGTCCCAGAGACTTCCTATACTCTGGAACAAGCTACCCATCTATGTCAAGCAAAGTTCTTCATTAGTACTCTTCAAGAAAAATCTTGATGAGTGGATGGGAAATAGGAAATACACCCCGGAGATCACTTCTGTGTCTCTGCTGGACAGTGGCATTGGAAAATGACTTTTTTGGGTGGCGTAAGCTATGGTACCTTGCTGGCTAGGCTTACGTAGGCCCTTGGGCTAATAGCCTAGTGCCTACATATGAACCTATGAACCTAAGAGAGTGCTACCTCTGAGGCAGTGACACAATGGAATCTGCACTGGTTATTGGAGGCTTAGCTATGGAATGAAGTATTCTTTGTAGACAATTGCACGGGCTTGTTATGGAGGTGAACTACTATGATCTTCCTATAACTGAAGCACACCTTGTGGTTACACCCCTTCTGAAACTGGGGACCAGCATCCTAGTTTTCCTATGCAGAGGTAATGTCTCCTTCTTTCAAACAACAGCAGCACCCCAAAAATAACCAACATTTTCAGCATTTTTGCTGGGATCTCATCCATTTCCACAGCATTGCTACTGCAGAATTGTTTAATCGCCACAGTGACCTTATCTACAAGAAAACGCCAATCATGTCAGCTTCTTCTGGCACTGCTTTCTGAAAAGAAATCATGTAAATGATGTTCAGAAATTCCTCAGTCTTCCATTCACATCCTGGCAATGTCAACAGAGGTGGTTAGTCACCAAATGGTTTGACAGAACCACCTTGCAGAAACCTTAAACATATTACTCATGGCCTTGTCATATGTTTTTCACATTTTGTTCTTTACTTAAGTGACTCCCAGTGTTGATGTCTTCCTGGTCCTTTGGAACCTACTAGTCAAATCTGAAACTCCTTTTCTACAAACACTACATGAAGAACTTTTTCCTTTAAGTTCAAACCTTTCACAACAGGTCCTGTGGTTACTGTCACAACAGGCATTGACCATCTTTTGACTACAGCTCCTTGATGGTACACAGAACTACTGATGTTCTGACTATTGTACACTTGAATTGTATATCCTTTACCTTTCCAGGTAAATGACAGCAGCTTTTCTTTATGTGGGAGTTAAACTCATCTCACACAAAAGTGTCTGCTAGATGGCCTAGGACAGTCTTCTTACATGATAGTTTGGATCAGTTTGGATTCATCGACGGCAAGTCATGCTTACTTAAGCTGGTGGAGGTTTTGAAAAAGTCACCAAAGCAATGGATGGAGGAAAAACTGTACACAGCACATACCTCAACTCAATCAAAGTGTTTGACACAATTCCCCACTCATGTATAATAGATAAACTATGCAAACTGGAACTAAACCCCTATGTCACCCACTGGAGTGCAAACTGGCTCACAGATAGGATGCAGATAATCATAATAGGGGAAGTCAACAGTGGAGTCTGCCAGGGTTCTGTGCTAGGACCTCACTTGTTTGGCATCTAATTTTTTGAAATAAAAGCCATTATCAAAGGGCTCTGGCTAAGTTTGCAGATGACTGCAAGCTAAGAGCAGCCATTGAATTCCCAGTGACTTAGCCATCCTGCAGAAAGGATTATCTCAAATAAATAACTGGCATTAAAATCATGGTCTGAAACTAAATACCAAAAAATGTATTGTTGTATCATTTGGAGAGTCATCTACCCCAGAGAACCACCATGTTGACAATATGCCCCTAAAAGTTGACCCAGTTGTCTGGAATTTTGGAACTTATGTGGACTTTTGACCAACACGAGTCTATTGTTTGTAAGAAAATCCTTCTATATTGCACAGCTTATAAACAAAGGGATTGTCTCTAGATCTAGGGATGTCATTGTTCCCCTTTACTCAGCCCTCGTTAGGTCAGTCATTGAAAATAATGATCCCTTTGTCATGTGTCTGTCCAGATAGAGGTAACAACTGGAACACAGACAGAAATATTGTACTGAAAGGATACAAGGCCTAAACAACATGTCCTACATGGACTACCTCAAAACCCTGTCTCTATACTCAATGTAAAGAAAGTGGGGACACTGTCATCTATGTTGGCATGTCTGGCAGGGGATTTGTGTGCATTCGCAGATTAACTTGTATTGTATGCCAGCATGTCTAATTGTGAAGATGTAAATAAGTTTTTAAAATGTTGAGCATTTCCCTGTTTATACAAAATGTTTAAAGAATCTGTCAGTATTTTGATACATTTCTAATTGCACATGTTTGTGAGGGAGATTTTAAAATACAAACTGTCTGTGGAGAATCAGCTGATCAGTAGGTGATGTCATTAGAATGTTCCTGGTTGCTATGTGATTGTGTGAACGGATGATTGACAGGAAAAAGAACTTTTTCAAACAGCTGATGATTATTTTTAAAATAAGACAGTTGAGATTGTTAACCTGGACTATAAAAGAAACTGCTGACGTCAGTTGAAGGACAGTTAGTTAAGAGTTGCAGTCAGTTACAGTGCTGTGCAGTGATACACAAGAAAAAGGACTCACCAAAAACTGTAAGCCTGCCTTTGCCTTGCTGTTATGTTTCAGATCAGATCAGGGACAGTATTCTCTTGTTAGATTAGGAAAGTTCTTTAGATAGAGTTTGTATAAAATGATGGACTTCTGTCCTAGAGTTTAATTTTATATTTCTGGTGATTGAATTCTGGTGTTCATTGAAAATTATTGATTTACATTCTTGCAATAATTTTACTTATTATTAAATTTTTTTTCATTATTTACATTGTGGCTGGACAATCAGTGTATTCTTTAGAGTTTAGAGAGTGCTTATACCTGTTTGATACTCCTAAGGTCACCTTCAATGCCTGATTGGTTCTTGTCATAGCTATCATTTATTTTGATATTTTATTTTTAATAATTTATCACCCTTTGAAGGGCGTGTAGCCCTGTCTGACTCTGGTGCCAGCGCTTACCATTTGTATTGGGGAGGGGACACAGCTGAAAATCTGTGTCAGGCTTCCCATAAGTGTTTGGGTGTGTGAGATTTAAATGTAATTTGAATGTGAGTGAGTCAGAGGTCTTAAACTGGAACACATTGATCTGAAATGTATGACAAGGGATTACATTTGGGGTGGACAGAGGTATATAGTCCAATCCCAGAAAATGGAGTGCGTGCCTGTTGTGCTATTAAGGGAAATTGTGGAACTTTTCTCTTGTATGCTGTGCTCTGGTGTTTTCCGTGATGCTTCCACACTGGAGTCAGTGGTGAGGATTGAGGATCCTTAATTGCTGACCCAGGTTTTAAGTGGGGGACATCACATTTTATTGGTAGCAGTCTAGTGGGATATTGACTGGACGTCAAACTCTGTATTTTACAGATTGCTAAAAAGTGACCCATGTCTAGCATACAAGGCATCCTCCAACCCATTACATCAGTAAGTCATAGGGATATAAACCTCAGTCTAGGGATCTAAACCTCTTCTGCAACATCAACAGAACAGCTTGGAGGGACATACATATTTACAGAGGATACAGCCACTATGGAACAGACTCCCCACCCACAGCAAACAAGGTTCATCCATTTCCATTTTCAAGTGTAACTTAGATGTATGGATGAAAAACAGAAAACTTACCCCAGGACTGCCCCCTGTACTAATAATGGACAGATGCAGTTCTTAAATGCTTTATCCCATGCATGAGTCCCCATCAAATTATCTATGATGTGATGACAGTTATTCTCATCAGGGGTAATATGTAATTATCGACCATGGGATGGGTAAGACCAGTCTATAACCAAATGGGATAGGTTATTTCAAGCATGAAAAGGGAAACTGGCTAGGCTTAAAATGGCCTGCAAGGGCAGCTAGCCTAGTACTTACCTATGAACCTATGACTGGTGCCCTGTGTCTTTTTATCTATCACCTCTGCCTTCTGTACTCAGCATACCAAGTGGTGATCATTTAACAGCTTGTCACCTTACTTTATCAGAGTATCCAGAAATTATGACCTTAATCTGTCTTCATGATTACAAAGCTGCACCCTGCTTTAGATAATTCAGCTCTTACTGCTCTCGCCATCTATCCTTCATGTTCTCTTCCTAAGCTGAAATACCTCCACCTTTTCTCCACAATAACTCTTCACTTTAACTATATACATCAACCATGTCTTTTTTCTCTCATTTTCCAATACCTAGTCCTTACTTATCTGCACAAAATGTAGAAGTCATCCTCTATAATGACAACTCCTATGCAAAATGTTATCTTTCTCTTCACACTAACCCCCTTTTTCATATCTCACGGTTTACTATTGAAATGTCGAATGGCACTACATCGACTGTACTATAGTCGAACACGGAAGTTCGAAAATAGTAATGTCGATGACAAAAAAAACAATCTAGGACTGTGTTTTAACATGGGTCGAGGTAGGAGAGATGTTTGTAGTTCTGAATAATACTGAACACCTACCTCGACCCATGTTAAAACCATTCCTAGATTGTTTTTTTGTCATCGACATTACTATTTTTGAACTTCCATGTTCGACTATAGTACAGTCGATGTAGTGCCGTTTGACATTTCAATAGTAAACCATATCTCACTTTCTTCAAACCACATATTTCATTTGTGTGTATTTGAAAAAATGTTTTAACCTTTGTGCTGTCATGATGGGTAGTCCAACTGAATGAATGTCATACAAATATTTGTCTTTGATACAATATGCTTTGTACACTGTAAACTGAGATGTACACTCTGCTGACCTTCTAGCAGTTTTACTTCTGTGTTCTGCAAGATTTACTAATGCAAATGTGCTTCTTGTTTATCATATGTATTGAAGTTGTAAATGTAAATGCCATTTACAGGAGCTTTTCTCCCCGAACCTTCACTGAAAATGATGCTTGTCCAGTCGGACTTTCCCAGAAAATAAATAAATAAATAATTACGTCTTTTACTGGGGTTAGATTTATAGTGCCAATTCAGTCTTCTCATAGGTTAAAATAAGTAGAACTGACCTGGATCTGACCTGGATCTATAAAGCATCAGATGTCACATCCATGAGGATCACTGAATAATTATTGTCTTTTAAGCTTCAGATAAAATTGTCAAAAGATGTATACCTAAGTAAAATTCAGTATGGAATTGTCAGTGATTGTCTAGCAGAGTACAATATGCTCAGCTAATAACATTTGTGATTGGAAGTTTTTTTTTGTTGTTTTTTTTTTTTTTTTGCCCACAACTATTCAGTCTGCTCATCTTGTTGATCATAACTCTTTAATTATACAATGGAAACTCAGCAAAGCCAAGAAATGTGCACTCTGATTCACTAATCCAACCAGCGTGCGCATTGTAAATCGAACATAACCAAAAGAAGAAGTCCGGATGATAACGTATCATGTTACGGGGACTTCTAATGAAGACAACCCAGCGAAAAACACCTTACCAGCAGACACAATACAAAATCAAATGCCGGTCCAACTGCAAAGTGTATTTCACCATTAAAAAATAAAAACTAACATAATAAAAAGAAAACAAGTTTATAAAACACCTCGCAAGCATAAAAGAAGCACACTGTAACTGCTCTGCTTAAAACACTGTACCAGCAACCACAATAGACATTCACATTCCTGTCATACAGCAAACACAGTAACTATTCGGCTTCATAACTTTTATTGTTATGCAAAACTAACTTAAAAGCATTACTGGAAAATATCACCATGGACTGTCAACCTGTATATGTCCCTAACTCTGGCTTCTCATAAAAACTAACACTTTCAAAAATACAGTTTAAATACTCACTGTAGCTTCATACACAGTCAGTAAGGAAAAGAATGTAAATAACTGCACGAAATGAAAAAAACAGTTGCAGTACGTTCTCCCTGTCAATCCTAAAAACTTACCAAAAACTTTAAAAACATTTACTTATATAATTATTTGCTAAGACCTCTTGAAAAAAATTAATAACTTGTATTTAAATTAAAAGGCAAAATAAACAGAAAACATGGTGTGGACTATTTTATCTCAGAAAAAGTGGAAAAATACAAATTAAAGCAAACAAAAACCTAAATAACAACAACACAAACATAACACAACACAAAAATAATACCATTGTATAACAGCAATAACCCTCGGCTGGGTGTGGGTAATGCTGGATGGTTTGGTCACAAGGGCAAACAAAGCCAACCATGGGTAAATCCAGCATTACCCATACCCAGCCATGGGTTATTGCTTAATTAACCCATGAAGAATCTCAGTACTCTGTCTGCCATATGAGTTTACACAGTGACTGTGGATTTAGGTTCCAGGAAACAACTGCATTTTTGTTTGTTTGCTTGTTCGTGTGTTTCTTTTGTCCTTGCAAACTTTGTAGAGCCCTTTGATATGAATTCATTTTCAGTGGAGTAATAAAAGCACCAGCATAGCAACTAAAATAAAAAGCATATAAATGGAAGAAACTGTTAGAAGAAATATGAACATACATACAATGAACTGAAACTAAAAAAGATAATTTGGTAATAACAAAACTCACAACACACACACAATAAATGATTAAATGATTAATCTGTTACAGCAAAGTAGGCATAAAAAATAACAAAAAAAAAAAAAAAAACAAAACAACAACATTTAGCAAATTTTGCTATATGTATGTGTGAGGATCAGTATACATGACAGGATCACTAATCTCACTAATCCTGTGTGAGCAGGGAAAAGAACAAAGGACATGGAGGACAGAGATCAGTGGATGTTGAACTTAATGAGGAAAAAAAAATAAAAATAATTTTATTCATTTACATTTCATCATAGACTGAAGAACATAGCAACTGAAGCTGAGCTTATAAAAAGACTGGCTTTTTTTTGGAAGCTGTTGCATAAGCAGAATGAAAAAAGAGGTGAATCAAGAGATCAAAAAAAAGAACGGAAAAGAGAATATGGTTATTGCCTTTATACTTTTGGCATTTTTAAAATCAGTCCATGTGCCTTTTGGATCAAACTCAGAATTTATTAAGACTGAGTTCCTGTCCCAGATTTGTAAGTGAATGCATGGCTTTCTTGTCAAATAAATAATTAAATCTAATACTACACAGAGAATAGATTTTGTTTAGCAAGACTGTTATATTAATCCTTACATAAACTTCAATTGAAAGATTTATAAAAGGAACTTGCAACACAAAGGTATAACAGATAGTTCTGGGACTCAATGAGAGGCATTGCATTTCTGTACAATGATTGTGCAGCTAAGTGGCTTTGTGGGGAAATGCTGAATCCATCCTTCCAAAACCCCTTTTCCCACTTTTGCACATGGAGTCGGGTGTCACTTCAATGGTGACAATCATATAGAGCCAAGGTTTACACCACCAAGTGGCTAGTCCTGCCATGGCAGTTCATCCACACAACACAGTAACACACATTATCACACCTAGGGCCAAACTAGAGCATCCAATCCACCTATTGGATGCATTTGGAATGTGGGAGGAAACTGGAGCCCATAGAGGAAACCCACACAAACACATGAAGGACATGTAGACTCTGAGCAGAAGGTATCCCAGCTGAGAATAGAACCAGGGAATATCAACAAGAAAACATGCAATGCCTATGGTCAGCTATCCATACTCAGGGGTATACAGATGAGTCAGTCAGCCAGTATGTAAGTGGATCTACCTGTGCAGTGCAACTGTGTAGGCAGACAAAAAAACTGTGCAGTGAAAGGTACACCCAAAAGGGCAGGAAATAATCCAAAAAGCAGTTGTCTATTATATATTACAATCTTGTGAGTGTAGGAAATGTGAATTAAGGCTACTATATCATAAATATTTAACAAATTTAATAAATAAATAATTAAATAACATACAAAATGTAGGAAACAGGAAAGGAAAGATGTCGATACACAGGGGGCAAACATACAAATGCAGTCCAGTACAGACAAACAGGGATAACAGTGTTCACAGTATACTTGGGCAACATTAGAGAATTAGAGACAAACAGAGTATAGACAAATGGTGATGGGGAGGGTTGGAGGTTGTCCAGTATACAGGGTAGGACACGAGAGTAAGGAAGCACACATGGATGGGGAAATGGTGAGGTATGACCAACTACTGTGTCATTCCCATACTGGCCCAGAGAACTATTATGGAAGTCTTTGAGTCCCAGATTAATCAACGAAACTCTTTTGTCGCTGAGGTCAAGGGCATGTAAATTGACAAAGACAAATGATATCTTACTCAGGAGTACCATCTTGCAGCAAAGGTTTTCATTACCTACTATCTCGAGAATCTCACCATTATATGCCTAAAGAACCTGTACATTATCCTGAAACAATTTGCTCTCTGAGTTAGCCAGTATAATATCTATTAGTTTTACCAGTGAAGGTCATTTAATAATGATGACCATTTGCCATTCAAATGCCCCACTTAATGATAACAGTTGCTATTTCTTAAAAAAAAAAATGAAATACATTCTAGAGAAGGAAGTGAATCCAGTTAACACTGTACTTGTACTGAAGAGAGACTAGAAACATTTTTGATCTGTGCTGATATATATATATATATATATATATATATATATATATATATTTGACTTTCAGCTTTTCCCGGTTAGGGGTCGCTACAGCGGAAACTCCGATCCGCTCATGATTGGCAGTGGATTTTTACGCTGCTGTGTTGCCAGCCCAATGCCCAACCTTCAACGAAGGCACACCCATTCTCGCTCGCAACTACCTGCATGTCTTTAACATCACTCGACCATGGGGAGGACATGCAGACTCCACACAGAAGGTGATCAGCTGATAATCGAACGACGAGAGAACCTCTTGCTGTGAGGCAACAATGCTAACCGCTGCACCACCAAGGGCTTTTTATATATATATATATATATATATATATATATATATATATATATATATATATATATATATGTATGTATGTATATGGGTTCCATACACCAGATCGAATTTTCACTAATTCGAAATAGTGCATGGAATGCTCACTGCAGCGAAAGTGCACTTAATCGAAAGTGCACTTACGCGCAGTTCACTACAACAAACGGGTGTTGTACTGAACTTCTGTGCAGTAGACACAGACCTTAGGATTAGGGCACGGGTCATAGTAAGGGGATAGCAGGCTATCCCCTTACTATGACCCGTGCCCTAACCCTAAGGTCCGTGACAACTGCAGCGCAGTGAAGGACATAGCAATGTCGTCCACTATGGTGCGATAGTCACGAACCTTAGGGTTAGGGCATAGGTTGGGGTAAGGGGATAGCTTTACTAACTATCCCCTTACCCTAACCTGTGCCCTAACCCTAAGGTCTGTGACTATCGCACCATAGTGGAGGACATAGCTTGTTTTTTATGTCCTCCACTATGCTGCGGTGTTTTCAGTGAAGTGCACTTATGCAAAAGTTCACTTCCATTAAAGTGAACTTTTGCAGTAGGGAGGCTTCCTATTACAAGTTCAAAGTAGTGAACTTTCATTCTTGTAATAGGAATCCATATCTATATTACATATATACATATATATATATATATATATATATATATATATATATATATATATATATATATATATATATGTATATATATATATGTGTGTGTGTGTGTGTGTGTGTGTGTGTGTGTGTGTATAAGTTCTGACATAAAAGTAGTTCCCATGTGACTCCAATGTTTCCTCACACAGACAGACAGTATTTTTGCTGCTAACAAAAGCAGAGTAAGAAATAATAGACAGCCTTGAAGTGTACCACAAAAGGGGAAAAGCTTGGGAACAAAGTCCACAGATAACAAAACTGTGCTGTCAAATCGATACAAAGGAGCTGATAGATCTTAATAAAGGCTGTATTGAACACAGATCTTGAAACAACTGCCTAAAGAAAGACCCAAGCTAACAAATATAATGCTGCACCTTTTATAAGGATCACATTTTTGTTAAAATATTTATTGTGATAAATTATTTCCAAAACTACTGTTTAGCTGCTGTCAGGGACTGATACACTGCTATTAATCCACCAAGTGAGAGAAAAAACAAGACATGTATCCACCAATATCTGAGGCTGAGTCAGTACAAAAAGTAATTGATATCTCTACTTTATTAGCATACTTTAGGTTGCTATATAACAAGAATTTACTTTCCCTTTTTCTGGTTCATAAGTCTTGGTCAAGGAGCTGACTTTTTTTTTTAATTTCTCAGGGTCTTACACTCTGTGATAAAGCTCTCGTAACTAAACATACATATTTTGCCAGACCTCAGCTGTTAATTCAGAAATAGAGTTTTATATCCAAATCCATGATTACTTTTAAATGGGGACTGAATCTATAGATCATACATGTAATTTTATAAATGACCATTTTGGCATTTTATTGCAAAAACTTGATAATCATTCTGTTAACCCTGATATAAGGTGGACAGCCATTCAGGTGATACAACAAGGTTTTGTAGTTATTAATTTAGCATCTCTTAAAACAGATATATTGAATAAGGAGACCACTTTAAGGAACACTATATAAAGCATTAAGCATTTAATGGAAAGCTTCTCAATAGAAAGGCAAATCATATTAAATGCCTTACAAAAATCCTTCAAAGAGCACATATATCATAGCTAGAAGTTAATTATGTACCAAAGTATTCAGAATGGACAATCCTGCCATTTTCATATCTCACAAAAACTATCAAGGCTGACAACCCAAAGATCTTCATTCATCATATCTCAGTAAATTATGAACAGTGCATTAATATTGCTGAAACATGAAATTATTTTAATAATTTGTTGAAAAAAAATTAGCGAATGTCATCACAGGGTGTTGATGATGTTACTATAATTTTCTAACTCTCGTTCTGTTTCAGTTATTTTCACCTCTCATCAAAAATACTGAGAAAACCTGCTTCACTATATGAAATGTTGTAGCCATTTTCTCTCTATTTAAGTAGATTAATTCAGCCATATGGATGTACATATTCTTTGGGTTTAAGATTTCCAAGATTCTGGTACAGGCCTGTTAATTAATTATTAAACAAGATTCTGATGCACACATATATCAATCAAAAATATTTCTTCTAGGACACAATTTGAATTTAACTGACTATAAAATTGATCAATTGCTTTACTACATACAAAAAGTGAAGCATTCTCTACCTTCTATGCAAATGTGTTTGAAAACATCATTCACTGGATCATTCGTCCCTTTTAATTTATTTTTACAGTTGTAGCATAGACTCAAGATTAAACTTTAAAGTGGACTCTCTTATGCCATTAAACCAGTCCTACAATTATCCAAAATTTGCTTTTTTTGTCAATGCTGCAAAAACATTAAATTTGGGTTAACTGTTTTTTTATTGAAAGTAAAAAGAACTTTAATTTCTCACTGTCTTGTACATTTTCTACAGCAACTCATCAACATTTCTGTGAATCAGTAACACTCATTCTAAGCCCGTATTTATGCAATCTGGAACTCAACAAAGCTGTACTCCGCCCTCACATATGTTTAATAATTATATTGATCCCATTTAATTTACTTAAAAATCTCAATGAAGCCTAACTTTCATAATTTTTTTATTTAAGGGGACTTCTTTTGCTGCTGCTGATGTCATGTATCCAAACTGTCCTGAAGCAGAGATCATTCATAATTATTTGGGTATTGACCAGTTTTTAAAAGTTTCAGATTATAAATTAGATCTGAATAAACTACTACTATTTGGTTAACATAACAACTGTGTATATCTAAACATAGGTTGCTCCTCACTTATTTCTTATTGATAATGAATAACTTATTATCAAATTAGAACTTTCTGGGTTGGTTATGGATTTCAAATTGTTTTTGATAAAAATTTCTCAGATGATATCTTGGCTAAGAGTATTTAAAAGCTGCAGAAGATGTTCATAGAGATATTTAGAAGTGGAATAATTTTTTAAAGTTTTATTATTTCATGAAGTTGCCATTTAAAAATAAATATTTCCTCAGAGTCTTTTACCTGAATTTATCAATATGTCAGTTACTTAAATCCTTTCATTTATTTAGTTATTTTAACAAGGTAAATTATCTGATTTTATGACACAGAGTACCTTTACAGCAGCTGGAACTGCAATAACACACACACACACACACACACACACACACACACACACATATATATATATATATATGTATATATATATATATATATATATATATATATATATATATATATATATATATATATATATATACATATACATATATATAAATATATATATATATATATATATATATATATATATATATATATATATATATATATATATATATATATATATATATATATATATATATATATATATATATATATTTTTTTTTTTTTTTATTTTACATTTGTTGACTGGGATAGTCTGTCTGGGTGTGAGCCCATTTTCAGCAGAGGCCCGGGGAGAAAAGCTCCAACATATTAAAACATTTTCATTATAAATTAGCATTAAACAACAATGTTACAGGATTATTACAAGTCATTAAGTTACAATACAATGTTATACAGTGTCAATAATCAGGAGTATAGCAAAACTATTTCAAGTTGTATAAAAAGAAATATATCATTAAGATGAATATTATTTTTGGGATAAGTGGTTACAAAAAAACAGTTTTGTCATAATGTAGTTGCATGAAGGCAAGACAATTACAATAGAATGTTTCTCTGAGGCAATTTGCTTAACAGATTATAGAAGACAGTAGAAAGAGTAGTAATGGGAGATTAGAGAGAGCTAGTGAGAAGAGTGAGTTAAGGGCAGAAAGGAGATTAAGCTATGAGAAGTAGGGGATGTTTAAGGATGGAGAGTGCACTGACAGGACCAATGACTTTCAAAGTGCTCTTTGGTGGCTGTCTTAAATTGTTTAGGATGTGTAAGGGTCCTGATTTCTAGTGGGAGCCTATTCCAAGCAATAGTAGGGTGATAGCTGTACATGTTGCATCCAAATTTAGACTTGGGTTTGTAGATTTGTAGTAGGTCTTGGGTAGAGCTTCAGAGAGGTCTAGAGGGAGAATAATGGGAGATGAGAGGGGATAGTGCTGGGCAGTAGGAAGGCTGGTATAGGATAGAATGGATGATCTGGAGCTGAGAGAGAAGAAGCTGGTGGGGTAATTCAAGCCAGTTTAGGTGTTTTAGAGAGAGAGACAGTGATGGGATTTGTATGTTTGTTGGGAAGCAAATCTAGCTACCTTGTTATAGGTAGATTCGAGTTTGGTCAGGAGTGCTGAGTTAAGATTTGTGAAAATTTGAGAATTGTACATTAGACAAGGTAGAAGGTAGGTAAGAAAGAGAGTAATCTTGGCTTCAGAGGTAAGGTTGTTACGGTAAAGGAGACTTAGTTTATATATATATATATATATATATATATATATATATATATATATATATATATACACACACATACACATATATATATATCTGTCTATCTATCTACATCTCTCTCTCTCTCTCTCTCTCTCTCTCTCTCTCTCTCTCTCTCTGTATATATATATATATATATATATATATATATATATATATATATATATATATGTGTGTATATATAAAACAGTACATATAAGATAGATACATTATTAATGGATTCACGAAGATCAGTGGTATAAACATGAAGATAAAGCATGCCTAATAAAACATCTAATACTAATGAGCAGGAAAACATAATTGCATGAAAACGGCATGCTAGCTGCATTAAAGTAAGTTCAGAAATATCCATTTATTTTATTTTATTTATTTTATTTTACATTTGTTTACCGGGAAAGTCCAACTGGAACAAGGTGCATTTATAGCGGAGGCCTGGGGAGAAAAGCTCCATAACATAACAGTACAAATACAACAAATGACAAAAAAAATTTTGTACAGAGGCATATATACAATCAGAGCTCCATGTCTTTATATGACAACCCATAATCCATGAATGACAGAAAATTTCTATGTAGTTGCATATATGCAATGAAGGAGATTTTTTCATACCTTAGTTTGATTTGATCAAGCTTGGTATATAGATAGCAAAACTTTGAATTCCCTATTGGTAGTACAAAGCATAACAATGAAAGAATGTAATCCGGAAAATAATGCTATTCGGGAGATATGTCAGTATGAGAAATAGTTTGTAGGATAGTAGTTCCTGATAGGGAGTATTTGAGTAGTACAGAATAGCTGAGGCAAGTAGTGAGGAGATGAGGTGTGGCAAGTTAGAAGGAGAGCAGAAAATATTTTATGTGATAGAGGGACAGAGCCATGATTGCAAGAGGTGTGACTTTAGTGATGTCTTGAAACGTGAGATGGATGGTGCAGAGGAGATACTTTGGGGGAGGTTATTCCATCCCCTAGCAATGGTGTGTGAGAACAGACTTTTCCCTGCAGTGTTATTGGCTTTGGTTATGCAGAGCAGGGTTTTGTTGCATGAGCATAGAGGGCGATTTGCAGAATATTGGTTTAAAATTTGGTTTAGGGCTGGGGTTTTCTGAGGGTTCCTGATTATGTTGAAGGTGAAGACTAACTGGTAATAGCTAATTAGCTGAGGGAGTTCTAACCACTGTAGCTGCTTCAGGGTAAGACAGTGATGACTTCTAAAAGTGGAGTTGTTAGCGAATTTTGCAATTTTATTCTAACATGACTCTAGTTTGTTTAGGTCTATTTTCCTGATATGAATTAGGATTGGTGATGCATACATTAGGGTAGACAAGAGGTGGGTTTGGGCTAAGGAGATTCTAGCTTGGTCTGATAGGAACTGTTTGTATTTGCATAGGCCGCCTAATTTCTTATGTACCTTTGTGATGGTTTTTGAGATATGGACATTACAGTTTAGATTGTTATCTATTTCAACCCCGAGTAGCTTAGTGTGAGGGGTGAGGGAGATTGTGGCCCATTTTTGGAGATGATAGTGAAGGTAGGAGGTGTGTATTTGGATTTATCGGGGGTACAAATGAGTAATTTGGTCTTGTTGGGGTTTAGAAGGAGTTGAAAAGGGTGTAATGTATGGTGGTGAGAGATGACAAGTATGAGAGATTGCTTATAAAAACCTGCATTAGTCACACCAGCTTGTGAACTCATACACATACTTCATTAATTCTTTTTGAAATGATACAAGTATAAACATATAATTAATGTGATGTGGGATGTTTTCCAGGTGGTAGAAGCAATGAAAAATAAGATCTGACAGCTCAAAGAACTGAGAATGTGAGTATTTTGAGGGCACTGTGATCTTTGACAGTTTGAATGGAGTGGTCTTGAGGGAATGCTTTCAGGAAACGAGGTCGTGCTCGGGGCCATGATAGAAGCTGAAACATTCTAGACAAAGAATAATGATGTTTATTTGTGAAACAGGCAGACAGCATCTCGAATGGCGCAGTAGAAATGTACTATTTTGAGAACATGTTCTACCATGAATTTACAGATTTTTTTTTAAAGATGTTGCAAGATTCAATGTCACAATTTCTAAGTGGGCCCGTAATACGATGCGATGCTCTAAAAAGGAAAGACAGTGCCCTTATGAAATGTTAGACTGACCTCTTTGGTCAGCAAAGAAGATGTCTTGTAACAGTCTCAAAAAACTATTGTAGTTTTGATTTGAATTAGGTCATTATGTGAGTCAAAGTACATGGAAGCATTTAGGATGATAGTAAATATTTGAAGGCATGTACAATTTCTAAAGGATTGCCATCTGTAAAGAGATGGAGCAGTTAGTATCTAGCAAAGATTTATTTTCTTGAGTACCAAACAGCATTACCTTTCTTTTTTAGTAGTCATATGCATCTGTTTTTCTAGCAACCAAAAGGAAAAGGTTGCAGCATCATACAGTAACTCCCTTTACACAATATCTTCTCTGATCTTGTTTGCTATACCATATAACAAATTAACATTTCACAAAAAAATCTCTTGGCTTTAAAGTTCCAGCTATGTACATTGTATAATTACTAAATCTATGCAAATATTTCATACATGCACACACACACACACACACACGCACACACACACACACAAACACAGGTCTATATTAATTTACTAACTACATCAATGTTCAACTAAATGCAGTGGAACCAAATTTAAAGATGACTGATATATATATATATATATATATATATATATATATATATATATATATATATATATATATATATATATATGTGTGTGTGTGTGTGTGTGTGGGTCTATATTAATTTGTTGAAAACTAAATCCAGCGAATGGCCATTCATTGAACACAAACCAGTGGATGGACATTCATCGAACGTTCACTTCAGCAAATGTTTTTGCTAAGGGAAAGGAATTACTTGTCCCCCACACTGACTGTAGCACAAACCCACCAAGGTGGGTGGGGGGATATGCCACCCACTTTTATCCCCTATTTATATGTACCAACTCTGAGATTGCACTACAGTGTTGAAAGGGCAAATTTCCTAATGCTGGCCAACTAACTCTCTTTCCTTAGAAAAGCATTCACTGAAGTGAATGTGCGATACATGGCTGTTTGCTGGTTTGTGTTTGATGAATGGCCATTCGCTGGAATTAGTTTTCAACAAGTTAATACAGGACCCCACACACACATACACACACACATATACACACACACACACACACACACACACACACACACACACACACACACACACACACACATACACACACACACACACACATATATATAGTAGTCATCTTTAGATTATGTTCTCCTGCATTAAGTTGAACATTGCTGTAGTTAGCAAATACTAGGGGTGCCTGAGATTGTCGAGCATTCAGATAGTCAGAAATTCGATATCTCAAAGTACTGTTTCTCCAAATGTATATATATATATATATATATATATATATATATATATATATATATATATATATCTACATATTGGTTCATGGATTCATAGGTAGGTACTAGGCTATCGGCCCAAGGGCCTACGTAAGCCTAGCCAGCAAGGTACCATAGCTTATGCCACCCAAGAATGTTTTTTTCCTGTGTCACTGTCCATCAGAGACACAGAAGTGATCCCCGGGGTGTATTTCCTATTTCCCATCCACTTATCAAGATTTTTCTTGAAGAGTGCTAATGAAGAACTTTGCTTGACATAGATGGGTAGCTTGTTCCATAGTATAGGAAGTCTATGGGACAGGAATCTATCCCTCCAGCATGTCCTGTTTATTGTGGTGACAAGGTTTAGGTCCCTAAAGCGTGTAGCTTGGAGGGATTGAGATTTCTTTAGGTGTAGCATGTCCAGCAGCTCTGGGTTTGACATAGCTTTATATGGTAGGCAGAGATCACCTTGGAGTAGGCGATATGCTATGGAGTAAAGCTGGAGTTTTTTGAGGTGGTCAGTGTAGGGCATTTGTTTGAGGCCAGTAACCCTCATTGTGAGGTACTTCTGTGGCCTTTCCAGCTGCTGCAGATGTCTTGTGAGGTACATTGCAAAAGGGGCATTGTACTCTATAATGGGTCTAATAAGTGATGAGTAGAGGGGAACAATGATCTCTTTTTTCCTGGATGAGAATCCTTTTATGATGAGGTGTGCCATGTAGAAGGACTTCCTGACTACTGTGGTGATGTGACTGTCAAAGGAGAGACTATTGTCCACCTGGGTCCCAAGGTCTTTTATCACGCATTCGGTGTTAAGTAGACTGCTGCCTATGTGGTAGTTCATGGGTACAGAGTTTTTACCAAAGGGGATGACACTGCACTTTTTGGCATTGAGCTTGAGGCCATGGCTCTGACACCAGGCATCTGTCTCAGTGAGGCCCTTCTGTAGGATGTCCACATCATTTGGGGACTTGACTATGGCTCCTAGTTTGCAGTCATCTGTGAACTTCATCAGCCAGAGGCCTTCTCTGTTAGCCTGTACTTCAGAGAAGTAGATACCAAACAGGAGAGGTCCCAGGACCGAACCCTGTGGCACTCCACTTGTCACTGCCATGAGGTCAGATTTGGAGTCTGCAAGTTTTACAGTGTGGGTTCTGTCAGTGAGCCAGTTGGCAGCCCATCTTGTGACGTAGGGATTTTATACCTAGTTTACTGAGTTTAGCTATAATTCCAGAATGGGGGATGGTGTTGAAAGCCTTGGCTAGGTCAGGACAGGCTGTGTGAACCACCTTACTCTCATCCACGGCTTTGGTGACTGTCTCAGAGAAGTTGATCAGGTTCAGGAGGCATGATCTGCCTTTCACAAACCCAAACTGGGTGGGATCCAGAATTTGGAGGTTACCAATGTCTTTGTTTATGAATTCCATGATGATACGTTCCATGGCCTTGCAGACCAGGCTCATCAGGCTAATAGGTCGGTAGTTCCCGGGATCACTGGTGGCTCCCCCTTTGTGGAGTGTGGTAACTGTTGCTGTGCGCCATTCAGTGGGCATAAAGCCTGATGCGAGGCTATTATTGAACATGGTGCTTAAGTGGGGAGCCAGTTCATTCTGAAGTTCATGTAAAACGCAGCCTGGGATGTTGTCCTGTCCCATGGATGCTGTGTTTTTTGGCTTTAAAGAGTGCAGCTTTTACCTGCGTAGTTGTGATTACAGGGACTCTGTATTCATCCTGTATAGATATGGGCCCGTTAGGGGGTGAGAGGGGGGGGGTAAAGTTAGCACTGAACCGATCTGCCAGGATGTTGGCAATATCAGTTGGTTCTGTAATTTTTGTGCCTTTGTGCTGTAGCTCAGAGCAGATCTGGGTGTTGCCATCTAGATTCTTGACATAGCTATAGAATGATTTGTGGTTGTCCTTGGATTTAGTGGTGATTTTGTTTTCATAGCTAGCTTTGGAGGATCTTATAAGGGATCTCAGCTTCTTGCTGAAGTTGACCAGGGAGCTCCTCCACTCATGGTATTTTACTCTCTTTTGAAACAGTTTCTTCCTTCTGTTGTACAGTTTGTTTATGGCAGGGGGCCACCAGATTGGCTTCCTTTTTTTGAAGGATAGCGTCTTGGTTCTGTTTGGGCTAGCACGATCCATGCACTCGTGTAAGTGCTTATAGAGTGCATTTGTGTAGGATTCAGCAGTCGTAACTGTATTGTCCATCTGCATGGGTGTCATGAAGTTCACCACTTCTGTCTTAAGAAGCATGAAGTTGGCTTTGGAGACATTTTTTTACTGTGGTTTCCTTAATTGGGGGTGGGGGCGGGATGTGGATATCAAGGGTGATACGCTTATGGTCGGATCGGACCAACGAGGAGTTGACTTCAGGTGTGGAACACCGGTCACTTATGTTGGTAATGACTAGGTCTAGGATATTGTTGCCCCTGGTGGGGGTGTGGATAAGTTGATCTAGGGCATTGGATTTTATGAATTTCAGAAAGTGTTGAGCTAAGCAGTTGGTACATGAGTAGTTTTCCCAGTTAATGGTGGGGTAGTTGAAGTCACCCATTATTAGGGTGTTTGGTGGAACCCTAATATTTTCCAGTATATCAAGAAAAGAGGAGTGGGAATCGTGGGGCATGGTGGGGGATCTGTAGCAAGCTACAATTTGGATTGCAGTTTTGCCCAGAGTTAGTTGCACTTGGATAACCTTGGATGCATTATGGTGAGCAACTAGCCTGGAGGTGTGGATATCCTTAATGAATATGGACACACCTCCGCTTTTGGTGTTTCGGTCTAGTTTACATTGCCGAAAAGTGTGGTATGAGTTATAGCCTGGTAGTGCACGGGTGCTCTCTGGAGCCTTGAACCAGGTCTCAGTCACTGCACAGATATCGATGTTCTCCATTTTAAGAAGTGCCTCGAGTGAGTGCATTTTGAGATTTAGACTTAAAAATATATAAATATATATATATATATATATACATATATAGAGAGAGAGAGAGAGAGAGAGAGAGAGATAATATTGATATATATCTCCCTTTCTCTCTCTCTTTATCTATCTATCTATCTATCTATCCATATATATATATATATATATATATATATATATATATATATATATATATATATATATATATATATATATATATATATGTATGGGAGCAGTTTATAAGCTCAAAATACTGAAGTCTCGAATTTCAGAATCTCGAGCTCATAAAGTGGAAGGATCGGAAGATCGCAACCCCAGAAGTGCGAAATTCAAAATCTCAAATGCGGGAGATTTTGAATTGGCGGTTCTGGTGTTGCACTGTGTTCATGGATTCAGGTAACTGTTTATGTTTAAGGGTGTTGGGTAGGCGCGGTAGTGTGTGTTGTTACTGTGATGTGTGTGTGTGCAAGAGGAATTTAGTTTGTGTGGTGGTGTTTCATGTGTGTGTGTATGTAGTGTGACCTTGGAGTTAGAATATTTAAGTGGGGGGCACAGCCCCCCATATGGGGGTGCAGGGGGCTTGCCCCCTGCATATAATAAGGGTAGGTGTGTGCACTTGTTTAGTTGTGTGCGTGTGTATTGTATTAGTGTTTGAAAGTGTTGGGAGTTTGAATTTTGCAGTTTTGTAGTTTCTGGATTTAGGCTTTCGTGGTTTTGTGGTTTTGGGTATTTGGATTTTCTACTTTATGGGCTCGAGATTCTGAAATTCGAGATTTCAGAATTTCAAGCTTATAAAGTGAATCCATATGTATATATAGATAGATAGATAGATATACATATATTATTTATTTATTTATTTATTTATTTGCAATTCACAGATTCCTGATTACAACTTTAAATGTTATGCACCTTAAATCTTTCAGTATGTCCCCAAATTATCTTCCCTTTTAAATCAAAAATGAATTCATAAAAACTTAGTGGATATCAGAACTTGTAAAATATTTGGGATGCATGACTAGGCTTTAAAAGTCCCTTGTGGTTGTTAGCCTTGTATAAACCTAGAAACCTATGAACCTTATGGCTCCATCCTGTACTAAGAATCTAGGTTTTCTGCTTTTCATAATGTTGCATCTTATATAAATTCATCTAACTTCCTCACACATTTCAGCTCATTGTGTGTTTGCATGTGAGAGTGTGCATTTTTGAGTTAGGGCTGAGGTTAGGTAAGGGGTCAGGTTTTATGTTTGTAGTATGGTCAGTGCTTTTGTGTGTTTTAGTTTGTATTATCTAGTGACAGTGTTACAGAATTTAGTTTTATTGTAAGGTATGGTGTGGGGTAAACAGATATCTGTATCTATATCTATATCTATATCTATATCTGAAGCCTTATCAGATTATTGATGTTTCAAAACTTTGAAATGTATACAGTTGGGACTATATGATCAAAGTTTTGAAACTTCAAATGTTTTGAATGGAGATCACGGTACATTGTGGAACAGGAAATTTACCCTTTTCCACAATGTAATGTGTTCTCAGATATGGTATATTTAATTACCAGGGGGTGTGGGAGCACAACCACTCACATGGGGGGTGCAGGGTGGGGAAAAATGTTAAAAATATAATAAAAAAAACATTTTTTTTAATGTTTGAAGTTCTGACACTTGGACTTTGGACTCAAATTTTTGCTCAGGCCTCCCACTGCTGGCAGTCTTGTCATCTGGGTCACATTCATGGCTTCCTTCTGATATACCACTAGGCCTAGGACTTTTGAACACCTTTCTAAAAAGTATTTTGTTATTTACAATCGCTTAGTTTTTTTTTGTCTATGTTACATTTTACTATTGAAAGAAAACATCATCAAAAGATCAAAAGCCTTCTCTATGCCAGTAAGTAAAGCTGCTTAAGGGATCTGTACAAACAATAGCAAATCAAGTCAACTCTTGTTAGGTTTAATCTTCCTACTGGACTCTACAAAACTTGAATCAATTTTGATAATACATTTTCTAAACTCTTTTAAGGACTTTAGTGTAAAATTATGTCTCACATTTATGCAAAGATATTGGGCAGTAACTAAGAACCATAAGTCGGTCCTTGCCTTCTTTATACAACAGGATATTTGAAACCACTTCTGAAGAATAAGGATACAGGTATAGTCATCTAATGCTGACTAAATAATGCCTTCAAGAGGGGTGCCAGTTTGCTTTTAAATCTTTTTTTTTTTTTAATAAAAAAAGTATTGATGCATCTGAATCCACATTTTTACACCTCTGATATGTTTACAGCGAATAAAACACCTGTTAATGAAATATATTTATCTAACTGAAAAGCTTCCTCCACTTAGGGTGTGAGGGCAAATGTTGATTTTTGGAATACAATATATGATCAGCAAAGAGCATTGAGGTTGAATGACTTCAGAAATTTTAACAGCATTTGTTTATGTTTGTGCTAGTCTGGATGTGTAAGTCATTGTCTCATCAAGTAACTATGATACGGCACAGTTAGCCTTCCTATTGTGAAACATCCTGGCTAAGAGTTTAGGTGAAATAATACCCTCTACCCAGTAAAAATAAAATTGGTTTGACCTCATCTGTGGTGAATCTGAAAATATTACCCAGCATTATACCTTTTCATCACCTGATTCAACTCTCTCCTAATCTTTCACCATCACACTGAAAGCATTAAAACCTTATTTGGTCTTTACATCGGCCCTCCACATCTTATTGTCTATGTCCATCTTCCTCAGTCTGTATTCTGCAGATGTCTTAAACTCAACTCTTAATTTCATTTTAAAAAGTCTAAGTGAGCATCTAATGAGAGGTCCCCTTGGCTCCTTCCTAAATAAGCCTGAATTCTACTTTCAAGATAAGCATGAATTTTACATTCATGATGTTTAGTCTTTGTTTTACTCTGCAAGAGTAAGAGGTGTAGGCTTTGGGTCATGGGATATTTTTCAATGTGAAACCCCATTCACTCCATCCTAACCAGGCAATAGTCTTACAGAACATTAGGCAATATATTTACATTTTTTTTATTTTTAGTGCAGCAGAATGATTCATATATTGAGCTTGTTAGCTCAAAGCTGCAGTGAGTTAGGCCTTCTACCCTTGCTCTGCTGTTTTCCAAAAAAATTGCTATTATTCTACAAAAGATAAGTTTTTATTTTCAACTATTTTCTGCACTTCTGATTAACTAGAATAATATTTGCTGCATATCTGTTTAAACTGTGCAGCTGTATTTTAGGCTTAGTGAATTGAATCCTTATCTCTGCTCTGATCTTGTATCTTCACCCACCAGCCCAGCTGCTGTTGTGTCTTAAAGCTTGGTGGATTTTGAGTTGCCTGCCTCTACTATAAATTTAATTTTGGGCACTTCTCCTTGTCCCATTGCATCAGATCATTCTACTGAATACAGTGAGATCAGTTGTGAAGGCTCCCCCATTGCATCAGCTCATTCTACTGAGTACAGTGTGGTGTGATCCTTCTTAACCTTGAATTATCTTCTGTTTTCTCACTTTCTACTTAAAAAAAAAAAAAAAAATATATATATATATATATATATATAGTGCCTCTTCCTAGTTCATTCTGTTTGTTCTTAGGTGTTCAACTGCATTTAGTTTGCCACATTTGTTACTGCTTGTTGGTAGCCTGCTTAAACTGATTAATAGGTTCATAGATTAGTACTAAGCTAACTGCCCTTGCGAGCCATTTTAAGCCTAGCCAATTATCCCTTGTGAGACTCAAACCCTACACCTTGTGTTCGTAAGGCAAACACCTTAACCATTAGGCCACCCTCCCAACCCTGATGACAGTATTCTGCGGAATTGCTGCTTTATTTGACCTGTTTTTTACTCTTGTGATTGTGAGCTAATTTATCACATTTTCACTGTTTTAAAGCAATTTACTGTTTAACTGCATTTCATTATTGTTTAACTGTATTTCTTTGCTACGTACTGCAGTTCATTACTGTTTAACTGCATTTCATTACTGTTTAACTGCATTTTTCATACTGTGAGTTCTGTTTTGTCTGTGAGTTAATCTGGGCGTTTTTGTGAGTTTTATGGTGTTCGTAACCATTAAATTGAGTAGCATATTCTGGATACAGGTTTGCTGCATCCAGAGCTGTTTTCTTTTGCCTTCTGTGTTTCTGGCAAACATCTTGTGTTGGTAGGGCCCTATCTTCTCTGCTAGTGAGAGTAGCAGGGCTGCCTGGATCTTGTCTAGCACTGGCTGATTGGTACAGAAAGCAGGGGCTAGCAGAATTGGCTTGATTTCTGTGTTACTTAAATCTTCTATCTTTTGTGGTATATACACCCCCTTGTTTGAGCTTGTTTGCACAGCATGCCCTGCAGCTGCACTGTTTTTAACCCATTGTGAGGGATTACAGCTACAAAATTTCCCTTAGTAGTACTTGTGTGATGACCTAGTAGTACACCTCTTAGACCTTCCACCCTTTACCCCCTTAGATCTCCCTGGCCTCTCTTCCTCAGATTCTGACAAATATGGATGGAAAATTTCCTACAGTTTCTTCTGCCAGACTGATTGATATTGGCATCTTGAGACAGTGTAGCAACTGCCTCATGTACATGGACCACCCTCTACTACTACCACCTAGGAACACAATTTGTGAAAGATGGAATTACATGAAGAGCCTAGAATCTATGTTCTCTCCCTCACAAGCCAGTATATTTGGCACTGAGAAGGTTGTCAACACAAATACCTCACTTCAAACACCACCTACACAACACACACCCACATATGCGGAGGTCCTCAACAAAAACATACCCAAACAAAAGAGACCTCCGAGGCACAAACTCAAGTGAACTCCACTGACTACCACACCACACACTACTAAACATAAACCCAACATATTAGTCATAGGAGACTCCATTGTGAGGCACACAGATGTGTCCCTCACCAGGATGGATAAGGAGAAAGTCACGGTTAGTTGTTTGTCAGGTGACAGAACCATATCATCCATGCACTCAAGTCTCTCAAGAAAAGGTACTTTTATGACTTTGTCATAGTCCATGTTGACATGAATGACTTGAGATGTACCTCCCTGGACTATATGAAGAGAGATATGATCAAACTCGCTGAATATGTGCCCCAGGCAGGTATGTTCCTAACCTTAAGCAGCATTCTACTGTCACCCAGAATGATGCCTCAGTACAATCAGAAAATTATTGACTGTAACAACTGGCTTAGTTTCTGGTGTCAAATCCAAGGGTATCCAGTACCTGATAGCATGGGAAGACATGATTGACAGACCACAATGCTTTGCCAGAGATGGCCTGCATCTGTCTCCTTTGGGCTTCAGGCTTCTGGCAAAGGCTCTTGGCTCCTCCATAGTTCCTTTTTTAGGCAATGCCATGAGGTCAAAACTACCAACATGAAAATTTCATCAAAATGTCAATTAAAGGTCATGCTGCTAAATGCTAGGAGTCTAAACATGAAACTGCACTCATTGCAAGCATTCTTAATCCTGGAAGATGCTGACATTTATGCAGTCACAGAAACCTGGTTCAAAGCTGCAGAGAACCACCCCAGCCATACCAGGTTACTCATCATATCATACATTCAGACCCCAAACTGTGGGCAGCAAAGCAAAAGGAGGTGAGTTGCAAAATATATTAAAGACATACACACCTCCAGGCTGGTCAAACAGTATGATGCACAGGAGACACTCTAGGTACAGTTAACCCTTGACAAGACTCCTATTCAAATCATAGCTAGCTACAGACCCCCAACTTTGACTCAAGATGCCCACTCCATCTGTCTGTACCTCTTTGAATCTATCAAGATTCAACCCTGTTCCCTGATCCTGGGTGACTTTAACTATTCAACCATAGATTGGAAGAACTACTCATGTCAAAGCACAAATGCCCAGACATTCCTTGCTTTTGTCAATGCAAATGACTTGGACCAGCTGGTCGACACCCCAACAAGAGGTGATAATATCTTGGATTTGGTATTAACCAACATGAGTAACCAGTGTAGCATTCCTACAGTGTCATCCTCCCTTGTAAGATCTGACCACAAAGCGGTCACTTTCAAAGTCACCCCCCCCCCCAACTACAGTCAAACAAAAAAAACTTCTCCAAAGCTGATTACAAATCTCCTGTTGGAAGATATAAACAGTTTAATAGCCCCCTCCCCCTCTATGGGAACTGGCACATATGTCCAAATCTACACCAAAGTACTATACAACCATTTATATAGCTGCATGGTATCAGGAATACCCAACAGTGCAAAATCCTCCTCCTCAGGGAAGAGCAAACCTGTCGGGTGAACATCTGCAATAAATAAACTCTATAACAAAAGGAAAAAATTGCTAACCAGAACCAAGAAGAAGCAGGTTCTTAATTAGAAGCAATCTCTCCTTAGCTGAACAAGAAAATAAGAGCACTAGTGAAATCCTAGAAAGCAAACTTTGAGTCCAAACTGGTCACTTCTTCTAAAAACAGTCATAAGGACTTCTTCACATATGTCCACAATCTCATAGGAAGCACTCAGATCTGCTCAGAACTGGTGGTCAAGAACACCACATACACAAACACCATAGATACAGCCAAACCTTCAGTGAAAACTTCACCCCTCTGTCCACCCCATCAGTAAATCAGGACATCCCCAGCACCTGCCACCTCCCCTTATCTGCCCTCTCAAACATAAAAAATACAACCTCTGTAGGACCTAATAACATCCCAGGCTGCATCCTATATGAACTCAGGCAGGAACATGCAGCACCATTAGGCACCCTATTCAACCAAAGCCTGACTACCGGATTTCACCCAGCTGAGTGGATGACAGCCATTGTCATCCCTTTGCACAAAGATGGAGTGTCCACCAATCCAGGAAATGATAGAACCATCAGCCTAACTAGCCTAATCTGCATGGGCATATAATGGATTATCATGGACCTCATTAACGAGGACAGTGGCAACCTCCAAACACTCGATCCCACACAGTTTGGTTTTATCAAGGGGAGGTCATGCTTGTTAAATTTGGTTGACTTATTTGAGACAGTCACCAAAGCTATGGACGAGGGGAAGAAGGTGCACACCACCTACCTGGACTTGGCCAAAGCCTTAAGTACTATTCCCTACTCGGGTATAATAGACAAGCCCTATCAACTAGGCATCAATCTTTATGTTACCAGATGGGTAGCAAACTGGCTCACTGATAGAACCCTCCTAAACAAAAGAGGGGAAGTCACCTCAAGCAGCAGACCCATAATGAGTGGTATACTGCAGGGATCGGTCTTGGGGTCTCTGTTGTTTGGGCTATACTTTTCTGAGGTGCAGGACAAAACCAGCGGGCTATGGTTGACCAAGTTTGCAGATGACTGAAAGTTGGGAGCTGTCATCAATTCCCCTAGTGATGTGGACAACCTCCAAGAGGGTCTCACCCAAACAAATGACTGATGCCAGAAACATGGCCTCAAACTGAATGCCAAAAAATCCATCATCATCCCCTTTGGGAAGAGTGATGTCCCACAAATGATCACATTAATAACAAGGTCCTAAGCATGCAATCAGTCATGAGGGACTTGAGCACCAAGTTTGATAGCAAACTGACTTTTGACCACCATGTTGCCTCGGTTGTACAGAAAGCTTTCTACATGGCCCACCTCATTAGTAAGGGTATCTCATCCAGGCACAAGGAAGTCATAACATCCCTGTATACTTCCCTTGTAAGACCTATTATTGAGTATAATGCTCCTTTCAAAATGTACCTCACAAAGCACATGCAGCAGCTGGAGAGACCACAGAGGTTCCTCACCAGGAGACTCCGTCTACCTTGGACAGATAGGCTACAAGCCCTGTCCCTCTACTCAGTCTCATGCAGACTCCTCAGAGGTGACTTCTATCTGGCATATAAAGCAATCTCAAAGCTCACCTCGATGGGACTGCTACATATCAGCAAATCAAGTTCCACTGATTAACCAGCATGCACAACCTCAGCGTGATCTATGATATCAATAGGACTTGTTGGTGGGACAAATTTGTGTCCCAGAGACTCCCCTTTCTGTGGAACAGACTCCCTCTCCACATCAAGCAGAGTACCTCATTAACCTTGCTTAAGCACAGCCTGGATAACTGGATGTGGCACAGAAAATACACCCCTGGGATTCCACCTGTGTCCCTGCTGGACATGGGCATCAGGTACTGACTTGCCAGAACATGGACTAAGTTCTTGGCTAGACTTGTAAGGGCCTCAGGGCCAAAAGCCTAGTAAATTTCTATGATCCTGTGATCTATAAGATAAACAGCACAGAAAAAAAAACAGGCAAGCAGCTTTATATATGTACGTTATCCTATCAGTAAGGGTACATTCCTTTCATTAAATATGAGTCCTAATCAGATCCAATAACAAGACTAAAAAGTTACTAATAATTTCTACTAAGGCAACAGTGATTGCCAGAGTTTGAGACACATCTAAGTGCTTAGGCAATACATTCACAGGTTGTTACTAAACTTGCAATCCAGGGGACTGCTGCTGAGCCTAGCCCAAATTTCTTCTTGTATCCAAGCATTGTCTGGTTAAGCATCTTGCTCAGTGTCACACAATATGCAAACGAGATCTAAGGCAATTAAGCTTTGCACCACAGGAAAGACATCTCACAGCCTTAATCCTCTGAGACCACGGCAAACTGGCTACTATAAGAAAGGTCTTGGCTACACACCAACTAACCATCAAGTAATCTATTCTTTGGGTGTTGCTCCCTGCTTCTGGTATATATGTAAAATCCTTCTCTAAAGGGTAGCCTCCAAATGCCTATAAGAGCTTGCCCATGTACAAAACTGTTACATTTTCTTGAATTAAGACACCTCACTCTACCCTAAGGGGCAAATGCTCAAAGACTGTGCTAAAATCATCACACCAAATACATGATAATCCTGCACCTTTTACAGCGGTTGCAAAATAGAATGGAAACCATTGATAATGATGAAGAATTTGTATTCCTTACCATGGACATTGAATCTCTTTTCACTAGTATCCCAAATGCCTGGGGAATTGAAAAAATAAGAGAATTCCTCGATATGAATAAGAAACTGACTATTAATAAGATTATGCTAGTTTGAGCACTATTAGAGATTATACTTGAAAATAACATTGTAACCTTTCAGGATCAATTTTTTCTACAGAAGATTGGCGTAGCTATGGGCACTTCATGTGCTAACAGCTATGCCAATCTGTCACTAGTACGATGGGAAGAACAATATGTTTTGTCAGATGTTAATCCATTTTTTGACTATATCCTCTAGTACGTACGTTTCGTGGATGATGTTTTTGTCTTGTGGAAAGGGCATGGTGTAAATATCAGTAATTTCATTGATTACTTGCATAGTACTACAGACTTTTTGAAGTTTACCTATACTTTTTCTGATAAATGTGTTGATTTTCTGGATGTGAGTATCACCCATACTGATTTAAAGCAGAACTAGTGTCTATCACAAACCCACAAGAACTAATGCCTATCTTCACAGGTCAAGCATGCACCCGAGACACATACCTAGAAATGTCCTAAAAGGACAAGTCTATAGAACTCTACGCCTACATAACAATGATGAAGAGGCAGCAGTTGCTTTAAATAAATTACAAGATGAATTTCAAACAAGAGGCTATTCTAGCTCAGAATTTACTAGAGTGATAGCAGATGCATGGAAATTGAGATCTACAAGATGTAAACCATACATGAGCTCTTATGGTGCTGATACAAGTATATCTTATGATACAAATATTGATAGAAATAAGTTTAGAATTGTTTTTAGATTTGCAAGTGACATTAATAAGTATACGGAAATTATTAAAAAGAATTGGCACTTACTACATGAAATACCAGGTCTAGTTTCCATAGTTGGTGACACCCCAAACTTCAGTTTTAGAAATAATGTGTCTTTAAAGCAGCAGCTCTGTAATAAAGAACATCAGTCTTTTAGAAAGAATTTCTCAAATAGACAGGGCACCTTTCCGTGCAGGAACTGTGCTGCTTGCCAGCATGTCTACACTAAAAATGAGTACATTCATCCTGTGAAAGGTTTTAAACTTTATACGAAGAATTATTATGATTGTAAAAGTGCCGATGTTGTTTATTTTTGTTTTTGCCAAGTATGCCACGCCTATTATGTAGGCAAAACAAATAGGAGCTTTAAAGAAAGAATGTTAGAACATATAAGGGACATAAGGAACCAGAAGCAATCAAATGCTCTAGCTAATCATGTCCTGAATATGGACAGTAGTCATTGTTTTAAATTTTTAATCTTATAACAGATAGTAAGGACAAATAGAGGTGGTGATATAGAAAACCACACTGAAGAATTAGAACAACAATGGATCACCAAGTTACAAGCAGATAGGTATCCTGGTTTAAATGGTTGTACCTCATTAGTTCCTTACCTTAAGGCAAGGCGCCTTAAACACTAAGTATGAATTTTTTATTGTATTACTATGGTCATATGTGCACAAGATGTGTGTGTATATGGATATATATATATATATATATATATATATATATATATATATATATATATTTCAATGATTATAACCATCAGGGATGACATCTCCCCTTTTTAAATATCTAAATATTCCTTTATTTAAAATATTTATTGTATATATATATATATATATATATATATATATATATATATATATATACTTTTCTATATCTCTTATGTAATCTTTCTTATAGATATTGGTATATGTTTTTTTATATCTGTGGGGTAATATTTCTTTAAATTGTGATGTCATATTAATTGTCTTAGTATTTAACCAAGCATCAGTTGTAGTGATGTGGTCTGATGAAGCAACATCAAGTTGTGAAAGCGCTTACCATTTGTTTTCTGCAATAAAGTACAGTGACTGATTTCCAGTGTGTAACTTTGGTGCCTTCATTTTACTCTACCTTTTTATTCTTCTTGTCAAGGGACTGTCAATGCAGCACAATAATCAGCACCAAGGACAGCGATGGCTTAACAGGACAAACATTTGAAGTAAGTAATCAGTCACCCAGTTTATCTTTGCATTCTTCCAGTAATATTCACCTTATACTTTTATGCATCAGCGTGCTTGTCTTGCCATTTTTACCCAGGAGTAGCAACTAAATATACTTCAGCTATTCCATAGTTTGAAGTATCTATGTACTGCAGATTTCATCTTCTTGTTTAATATGCCTCGGTGTTTCAATGTTAGACAGATCCAGAGCTTTGTTTCTGCGCATTGTAAGGTAACATGCACTTTGTGTTATTTAAATGAATTTTTTCAATGCACTGATACAATTTTGAATACAACATGCTGATATAAATTTGAATCTGCAAAATATACTATAATTAATCTATATAAGCAGAAAAAATAGAAAAGAAAATATTGTAAAGGGTAGGCATGTAAAATGTACTAAATAATAATCACATGCAAGAAGCATTGCTTTCAATGGATAAGAAGAAACATTTACATCTGTTTAAATATAAAACATCTGAAAGACTCCTGAACTAGCTGCAGAAGTAGTGCAGACTGCTGTTTAATTGTTAAAGCAGTTAAGTCTCATTTAGAGAAGGAGGGGGCCCAGCCACTACAGTTCCAGTCCCAGGGTGTTTTAGTTCTATAAGTGATGTGGAAGCATTATTAGCACTTGAATGAGTCATGCAGCAAAGCAGTTTATGCACAGTTAAGTGACAAAACCATCATGACTACTCCCTTTTGCTGCTAACGGTATTTGCAAAGTGGTAAAAAAGAAGCTTACGTGAAATCAATATATATCTTTAGAATTAGCTGGCTCAGCACATCAAATTAAGAAAGTTCCATGCATAAAATGTATTTGCATTCGTTACCAAACAATAAATTACTATTATGCTTTAGCCCCTGTAGGAGGATTGCCATTTATAAAGCATTAGTTACTTTAGCCATAGCTTTGAGGGCTTCTGTTTTTTAAAATCCTGCTTCTACTCATTAATGATTAGATTTAGAGAAAGCTTTCATTTTTCCGACAATGACTTTTCTCTTGAAGAGATAAAATCTATACTACATAAGTGTAATCACTTCAAAAGGCCTTTGTCTAGCAATACTCTCTTAGGAAACTGTTAAGCCACATCTATGCTTTCACAATTTTTCCTTCCAGCAAGTTACATGAAATTATTGAAGCTGAGTTCTCCCTGATTTAGGTTTTTGAGTACAAGACATGCTTGCAGTCTGTGGGGGCCACTGAGGAGCCTAACACAATTAACCCAAAACATTATCTGGTTAAGTGACTTGTTCAAGATCTTACAATAGACAAATGAAGACTGGGGGATTTAAACCCTGTACCATAGGAAGCAACTCATTAACAATTCATAGCCTCAATCCTTTGCACTAAGTAACAGACTAATTTTGATTAGAATTAGAGCCCTCTTTCAAAACTTCTGCAGTAAGAGCATTCAAAGTTGGATGGTGTCATTGGGACATATCTATAGAGATGTCCAGTACTTCCTGCAGGAAGGTAGCAGCTTCAGATGATATGCCATATTGTGTTATTCCTCCTTAATGCAGGAAGCAAAACACAGCTGGAAAACAGGAATGACATAGAAATCCCAATTCACTCAAATTCTTCATGGAGCCACTAGATATTTTCCATTTATTAAATATCATATCAGTGTAATCCAGTTATTTTTACTTTGTACAGCGGTAGCGTTGTTGCTTCACAGCAAGAGGTTCTCCCGTTCAGTTCTCGGCTGGAGTGCGGGGAGTGCCTTCTGTGTGGAGTCTGCATGTCCTCCCCATGGTAGGGTGAGCGTTCGAAAGACATGCATAAATGGGTGCACCTTTGTTAAAGGTTGAACGTCGAGCTGGCACCTCGGCGTTTGTGAAAATCTACTGCCAATCATTAGCGGACCGGAGTTCCGCTGTGGCGACCCCTAACCGGGAAAAGCCGAAAGACAACAACAACAACCAATGACCTTTACAGAGCCTAGAGCTTCCCTACCCTTCCTTAGAATCTACAGCCTTACTGCAAACTCAGGCAGTTTGACAATAAAATCCTTAGAATGGTTGTTGCACTGGACACATGGAGTTATGTGGCATGCTGTTTTCATAACGGCCAGGTTAGAAGTTTGTTTAAAAGAGCTCAAGTTTTTTCTTGAATAATGTTAATTAGGTTCTGTTACTTCTTCCTCTCAGCCAATCTAATCACCTACCAGTTACTCCACCTACAGCCAGTTTGTAAATTGTTCACTTCTTTCTATAAACTGCCAACCTCAAAGCTCACCAAAGTTTGCTTTTCTTGATGCTAATTTGAGAACATTAAGGATTCATCTCTTGAAGCTGGGCTCAAGTCCTTTCTATCATGGCTAGACCTAATTCTTGCTTGGTTCTTGCTTCTTTAATAACTGCAGCATCTAGTGAAGTGCTTGAACAATGGAGGTAAGTGCGGTCAACAAATTATATCGCAGAATTAAAATACTTTATTACACATTCGACCTCTGTGGTAAAGAACCGTGTGGTACAGAGCTAACAGACTTTCACTATACTTAATTCATAGTTATAACAACAACTAACTTGACAAAAGAATATACTAATGGCATAATACTTCATTAATTGTAGCAAAGACACTAAGCCTTTAGTTTATTTAGTATAAAAGTTTTAAGGGGATGAGTCATGGATAAAGTATCTTTCTCTTACACAATTACCACTGGTGTATTGCCATTCTTCCTAATGACCACAGGCATAATTTTTGGGCTTGCTGCAGGCAAGAACAATTTTGGTAAATGGTGGAATTGGGCCAATTTTCTCTCTCTTGAGGCTTAATACTAGCAAGGGCACCATTCTATGAGCTGTACCAGACAAGGATTATAGGATATTGTGGTTTCTGTTATGAATGACCAAAAATATATTTGCCTGATAATTGAAATTGTGAAATCCACCTACTTTAGAAGATTGAGCCTAGAAATGCAGGAATATGTTGTAAGGGAAATTAGGAGGGGCACTTGTATATAAAATTCAGTAATTTAATATATATATTGGGCAATATTTTACTTGGGTCTAGACCAAGTGGGACTGTGAAGATTTTAGGGACTACAACATCTTGGAACCCGTAATCTTCGCATGGCAAGAAGACTGATTCTACAGATTCCTGTTTGACCACTGACCACTTATAGTCAAAGTCTAAAGTCTAGAGGATTGACAACACATTATCACAGAATTTACAAGTGGATATTTAATGGTCTAATACAGTGTCATGGCATCTTTAAAATAATACATTGTCAGTTTATTATTATTATTATTATTAGTATTATTATTTATTTATTTATTTTTTATTTAACTCTTGGCCTTACCCTTAGGAGATGTGGACTTGACTCATACTTCGCAAACTACTGGAAGAAATCTAAATGTCATGAAGACAGAATGGTAGATGACTACCCGGATGATCTTAGGACACAGAAGAAGATGAATGTACTGTTTAATTACATTAAAAGAGCAGAAAGCAAGGTGGATGGGAAAATATATTTAAACTCTTTGAACAAATTTGCTATCATACAAAAGAAAGCCTATGAACACCAAATCAGTAAGATTAGTCTCATGTATAAAACACACATACACACGCAAACAACACGCACACATGCACACACACACACATGCACACACACACATACACACACACAGACACACATGCACACAAATATAATACATCAGAACTGAATGTAGATGTAAGCAGCGCTTGCAAACACACAACTGTGAGATGCTGAAATGCTAGGTATCACTTAACAGTGGATACTGTGAACACATAGTGGTAAATAAATATCAATATGATCTGAAACAAATATTACAATCCATTGTAGAATCCATTATACCATCTTTGTATGCAAAAAGTTTCACACAGTATTAAATCAGTAATTAAATGCTGACCAGTTTCAAAATTAACCTCATCTGTGACCACTGTAAAGTAACATGATTGCACACAACAGGAAAACAGCAAATTACATATTCCATGATGCAACGTGCTTTTCATATAATGTATCATATTTATTTTTCATACTAGCAGAATGAAGTGTCAGATAAAAGCTGACCTCAGAGATAGTGGCTTTTTGCTATGTTTTTTTTTTTTCTAGGAATCGTCAGTATAGCTCACAATCTGGCCTCCACCAAAACTGATCTTATTCTGAAGCAGCCCAGGAGCTGTGGCCATCATCCATGCAGCTATCAGAGGATTTCCCATTTTCTTGTACTAATTCCTCACCCTTGCATGTGATGTATATGCTTAACAAAGCAAAGGATTGCATGGTCATTGAAGCCAAATGTATCCACCCATCTTCACAGAGCCAAGTACATGTCCCTAGTTGATAGGCTGCATGTCATAATCCTCTCCAATGGATATCGGTTCTTGCTTCTTAAATAATTGCAGCATCTAGTGAAGTGCTTGAACAATGAAGGTAAGTGTGGTCAACAAATTATATCGTAGAATTAAAATACTTTATTACTCATTCGACCTCTGTGGTAAAGAACCGTGTGGTACAGAGCTAACAGACTTTCACTATAATTAATTCATAGTTATAACAACAACAAACTTGACAAAAGAATATAGTAATGGCATAATACTTCATTAATTGTAGCAAAGACACTAAGCCTTTAGTTATTTAGTATAAAAGTTTTAAGGGGATGAGTCATGGATAAAGTATCTTTCTCTTACACAATTACCACTGGTGTATTGTCATTCTTTCTAATGACCACAGGCATAATTTTTGGGCTTGCTGCAGGCAAGAACAATTTTGGTAAATGGTGGAATTGGGCCAATTTTCTCTCTCTTGAGACTTAATACTAGCAAGGGCACCATTCTATGAGCTGCACCAGACAAGGATTATAGGATATTGTGGTTTTGGTTATGAATGACCAGAAATATATTTGCCTGATAATTGAAATTGTGAAATCCACCTACTTTAGAACATTGAGCCTAGAAATGCAGGAATATGTTGTAAGGGAAATTAGGAGGGGCACTTGTATATAAAATTCAGTAATTTAATATATATATTGGGCAATATTTTACTTGGGTCTAGACCAAGTGGGAATGCGAAGATTTTAGGGACTATAACATCTTGGAACCCGTAATCTTCACATGGCAAGAAGACTGATTCTACAGATTCCTGTTTGACCATCGACCACTTATAGTCAAAGTCTAAAGTCTAGAGGATTGACAACACATTATCACAGAATTTACAAGTGGATATTTAATGGTCTAATACAGTATCATGGCATCTTTAAAATAATACATTGTCAGTTTATTATTATTATTATTATTATTATTATTATTATTATTATTATTATTATAGTTATTATATTAGTATTAGTATTATTTTTCTTTTATTTAACTCTTGGCCTTACCCTTAGGAGATGTGGACTTGACTCATACTTCGCAAACTACTGGAAGAAATCTAAATGTCATGAAGACAGAATGGTAGATGACTACCCGGATGATCTTAGGACACAGAAGAAGATGAATGTACTGTTTAATTACATTAAAAGAGCAGAAAGCAAGGTGGATGGGAAAATATATTTAAACTCTTTGAACAAATTTGCTATCATACAAAAGAAAGCCTATGAACACCAAATCAGTAAGATTAGTCTCATGTATAAAACACACATACACACGCAAACACGCACACATGCACACACACACACATGCACACACACACATACACACACACTGACACACATGCACACAAATATAATACATCAGAACTGAATGTAGATGTAAGCAGCGCTTGCAAACACACAACTGTGAGATGCTGAAATGCTAGGTATCACTTAACAGTGGATACTGTGAACACATAGTGGTAAATAAATATCAATATGATCTGAAACAAATATTACAATCCATTGTAGAATCCATTATACCATCTTTGTATGCAAAAAGTTTCACACAGTATTAAATCAGTAATTAAATGCTGACCAGTTTCAAAATTAACCTCATCTGTGACCACTGTAAAGTAACATGATTGCACACAACAGGAAAACAGCAAATTACATATTCCATGATGCAACGTGCTTTTCATATAATGTATCATATTTATTTTTCATACTAGCAGAATGAAGTGTCAGATAAAAGCTGACCTCAGAGATAGTGGCTTTTTGCTATGTTTTTTTTTTTTCTAGGAATCGTCAGTATAGCTCACAATCTGGCCTCCACCAAAACTGATCTTATTCTGAAGCAGCCCAGGAGCTGTGGCCATCATCCATGCAGCTATCAGAGGATTTCCCATTTTCTTGTACTAATTCCTCACCCTTGCATGTGATGTATATGCTTAACAAAGCAAAGGATTGCATGGTCATTGAAGCCAAATGTATCCACCCATCTTCACAGAGCCAAGTACATGTCCCTAGTTGATAGGCTGCATGTCATAATCCTCTCCAATGGATATCGGTTCTTGCTTCTTTAATAATTGCAGCATCTAGTGAAGTGCTTGAACAATGGAGGTAAGTGTGGTCAACAAATTATATCGTAGAATTAAAATACTTTATTACTCATTCGACCTCTGTGGTAAAGAACCGTGTGGTACAGAGCTAACAGACTTTCACTATAATTAATTCATAGTTATAACAACAACAAACTTGACAAAAGAATATAGTAATGGCATAATACTTCATTAATTGTAGCAAAGACACTAAGCCTTTAGTTATTTAGTATAAAAGTTTTAAGGGGATGAGTCATGGATAAAGTATCTTTCTCTTACACAATTACCACTGGTGTATTGTCATTCTTTCTAATGACCACAGGCATAATTTTGGGCTTGCTGCAGGCAAGAACAATTTTGGTAAATGGTGGAATTGGGCCAATTTTCTCTCTCTTGAGACTTAATACTAGCAAGGGCACCATTCTATGAGCTGCACCAGACAAGGATTATAGGATATTGTGGTTTCGGTTATGAATGACCAGAAATATATTTGCCTGATAATTGAAATTGTGAAATCCACCTACTTTAGAACATTGAGCCTAGAAATGCAGGAATATGTTGTAAGGGAAATTAGGAGGGGCACTTGTATATAAAATTCAGTAATTTAATATATATATTGGGCAATATTTTACTTGGGTCTAGACCAAGTGGGAATCTAAGATTTTAGGGACTATAACATCTTGGAACCCGTAATCTTCACATGGCAAGAAGACTGATTCTACAGATTCCTGTTTGACCATCGACCACTTATAGTCAAAGTCTAAAGTCTAAAGGATTGACAACACATTATCACAGAATTTACAAGTGGATATTTAATGGTCTAATACAGTATCATGGCATCTTTAAAATAATACATTGTCAGTTTATTATTATTATTATTATTATTATTATTATTATTATTATTGTTATTATATTAGTATTATTATTATTTTTCTTTTATTTAACTCTTGGCCTTACCCTTAGGAGATGTGGACTTGACTCATACTTCGCAAACTACTGGAAGAAATCTAAATGTCATGAAGACAGAATGGTAGATCACTACCCGGATGATCTTAGGACACAGAAGAAGATGAATGTACTGTTTAATAATATTAAAGAGCAGAAAGCAAGGTGGATGGGAAAATATATTTAAACTCTTTGAACAAATTTGCTATCATACTAAAGAAAGCCTATGAACACCAAATCAGTAAGATTAGTCTCATGTATAAAAACACACATACACACACGCACACACGCACACATGCACACACACACACACATACACACACACAGACACACATGCACACAAATATAATACATCAGAACTGCATGTAGATGTAAGCAGCACTTGCAAACACACAACTGTGAGATGCTGAAATGCTAGGTATCACTTAACAGTGGATACTGTGAACACATAGTGGTAAATAAATATCAATATGATCTGAAACAAATATTACAATCCATTGTAGAATCCATTATACCATCTTTGTATGCAAAAAGTTTCACACAGTATTAAATCAGTAATTAAATGCTGACCAGTTTCAAAATTAACCTCATCTGTGACCACTGTAAAGTAACCTGATTGCACACAGCAGCAAAACAGCAAATTACATATTCCATGATGCAACGTGCTTTGCATATAATGTATCATATTTATTTTTCATACTAGCAGAATGAAGTGTCAGATAAAAGCTGACCTCAGAGATAGTGTTTTTTTCCTATGTTTTTTTTTCTAGGAATCATCAGTGTAGCTCACAATCTGGCCTCCACCAAAACTGATCTTATTCTGAAGCAGCCCAGGAGCTGTGGCCATTATCCATGTAGCTATCAGAGGATTTTCCATTTACTTGTACTAATTCCTCACCCTTGCATGTGATGTATATGCTTACCAAAGCAAAGGGTTGCATGGTCATTGAAGCCAAATGTATCCACACATCTTCACAGAGCCAAGTACATGTCCCTAGTTGATAGGATGCATGTCATAATCCTCTCCAATTGATATCGGTTCTTGCTTCTTTAATAATTGCAGCATCTAGTGAAGTTCTTGAACAATGGAGGTAAGTGCGGTCAACAAATTATATCGCAGAATTAAAATACTTTATTACACATTCGACCTCTGTGGTAAAGAACTGTGTGGTACAGAGCTAACAGACTTTCACTATAATTAATTCATAGTTATAACAACAGCAAACTTGACAAAAGAATATAGTAATGGCATAATACTTCATTAATTGTAGCAAAGACACTAAGCCTTTAGCTTATTTAGTATAAAAGTTTTAAGGGGATGAGTCATGGGTAAAGTATCTTTCTCTTACACAATTACCAGTGGTGTATTGCCATTCTTCCTAATGACCACAGGCATAATTTTTGGGCTTGCTGCAGGCAAGAACAATTTTGGTAAATGGTGGAATTGGGCCAATTTTCTCTCTCTTGAGGCTTAATACTAGCAAGGGCACCATTCTATGAGCTGTACCAGACAAGGATTATAGGATATTGTGGTTTCGGTTATGAATGACCAAAAATATATTTGCCTGATAATTGAAATTGTGAAATCCACCTACTTTAGAACATTGAGCCTAGAAATGCAGGAATATGTTGTAAGGGAAATTAGGAGGGGCACTTGTATATAAAATTCAGTAATTTAATATATATATTGGGCAATATTTTACTTGGGTCTAGACCAAGTGGGACTGCGAAGATTTTAGGGACTATAACTTCTTGGAACCCATAATCTTCACATGGCAAGAAGACTGATTCTACAGATTCCTGTTTGACCACTGACCACTTATAGTCAAAGTCTAAAGTCTAGAGGATTGACAACACATTATCACAGAATTTACAAGTGGATATTTAATGGTCTAATACAGTATCATGGCATCTTTAAAATAATACATTGTCAGTTTATTATTATTATTATTATTAGTATTATTATTTATTTTTTTATTTTTATTTAACTCTTGGCCTTACCCTTAGGAGATGTGGACTTGACTCATACTTCGCAATCTACTGGAAGAAATCTAAATGTCATGAAGACAGAATGGTAGATGACTACCCGGGTGATCTTAGGACACTGAAGAAGATGAATGTACTGTTTAATAATATTAAAAGAGCAGAAAGCAAGGTGGATGGGAAAATATATTTAAACTCTTTGAACAAATTTGCTATCATACAAAAGAAAGCCTATGATCACCAAATCAGTAAGATTAGTCTCATGTATAAAAACACACACACACACGCACACACGCACACACGCACACATGCACACACACACATACACACACAGACACACATACACACAAATATAATACATCAGAACTGAATGTAGATGTAAGCAGCACTTGCAAACACACAACTGTGAGATGCTGACATGCTAGGTATCACTTAACAGTGGATACTGTGAACACATAGTGGTAAATAAATATCAATATGATCTGAAACAAATATTACAATCCATTGTAGAATCCATTATACCATCTTTGTATGCAAAAAGTTTCACACAGTATTAAATCAGTAATTAAATACTGACCAGTTTCAAAATTAACCTCATCTGTGACCACTGTAAAGTAACCTGATTGCACACAACAGCAAAACAGCAAATTACATATTCCATGATGCAATGTGCTTTTCATATAATGTATCATATTTATTTTTCATACTAGCAGAATGAAGTGTCAGATAAAAGCTGACCTCAGTGATAGTGGCTTTTTGCTATGTTTTTTTTTTTCTAGGAATCGTCAGTATAGCTCACAATCTGGCCTCTACCAAAACTGATCTTATTCTGAAGCAGCCCAGGAGCTGTGGCCATCATCCATGCAGCTATCAGAGGATTTCCCATTTTCTTGTACTAATTCCTCACCCTTGCATGTGATGTATATGCTTACCAAAGCAAAGGATTGCATGGTCATTGAAGCTAAATGTATCCGCCCATCTTCACAGAGCCAAGGTCATGTCCCTAGTTGATAGGCTGCATGTCATAATCCTCTCCAATGGATATTGGTTCTTGCTTCTTTAATAATTGCAGCATCTAGTGAAGTGCTTGAACAATGGAGGTAAGTGCGGTCAACAAATTATATCGCAGAATTAAAATACTTTATTACACATTCTACCTCTGTGGTAAAGAACCGTGTGGTACAGAGCTAACAGACTTTCACTATACTTAATTTATAGTTATAACAACAACTAACTTGACAAAAGAATATAGTAATGGCATAATACTTCATTAATTGAGCAAAGACACTAAGCCTTTAGTTATTTAGTATAAAAGTTTTAAGGGGATGAGTCATGGATAAAGTATCTTTCTTTTACACAATTACCACTGGTGTATTGCCATTCTTCCTAATGACCACAGGCATAATTTTTGGGCTTACTGCAGGCAAGAACAGTTTTGATAAATAGTGGAATTGGGCCAATTTTCTCTCTCTTGAGGCTTAATACTAGCAAGGGCACCATTCTATGGGCTGTACCAGACAAGGATTATAGGATATTGTGGTTTCTGTTATGAATGACCAAAAATATATTTGCTTGATAATTGAAATTGCGAAATCCACCTACTTTAGAACATTGAGCCTAGAAATGCAGGAATATGTTGTAAGGGAAATTAGGAGGGGCACTTGTATATAAAATTCAGTAATTTAATATATATATTGGGCAATATTTTACTTGTGTCTAGACCAAGTGGGACTGTGAAGATTTTAGGGACTATAACTTCTTGGAACCCATAATCTTCACATGGCAAGAAGACTGATTCTACAGATTCCTGTTTGACCACTGACCACTTATAGTCAAAGTCTAAAGTCTAGAGGATTGAAAGCACATTATCACAGAATTTACAAGTGGATATTTAATGGTCTAATACAGTATCATGGCATCTTTAAAATAATACATTGTCAGTTTATTATTATTATTATTATTATTATTATTATTATTATATTAGTATTATTATTATTTTTTTTTTATTTAACTCTTGGCCTTACCCTTAGGAGATGTGGACTTGACTCATACTTCGCAAACTACTGGAAGAAATCTAAATGTCATGAAGACAGAATGGTAGATCACTACCCGGATGATCTTAGGACACAGAAGAAGATGAATGTACTGTTTAATAACATTAAAAGAGCAGAAAGCAAGGTGAATGGGAAAATATATTTAAACTCTTTGAACAAATTTGCTATCATACAAAAGAAAGCCTATGAACACCAAATCAGTAAGATTAGTCTCATGTATAAAACACACACACACACGCAAACACGCACACTTGCACACACACACACACACATGCACATACACACATACACACACACAGACACACATGCACACAAATATAATACATCAGAACTGAATGTAGATGTAAGCAGCACTTGCAAACACACAACTGTGAGATGCTGAAATGCTAGGTATCACTTAACAGTGGATACTGTGAACACATAGTGGTAAATAAATATCAATTTGATCTGAAACAAATATTACAATCCATTGTAGAATCCATTATACCATCTTTGTATGCAAAACGTTTCACACAGTATTAAATCAGTAATTAAATGCTGACCAGTTTCAAAATTAACCTCATCTGTGACCACTGTAAAGTAACCTGATTGCACACAGCAGCAAAACAGCAAATTATATATTCCATGATGCAACGTGCTTTTCATATAATGTATCATATTTATTTTTCATACTAGCAGAATGAAGTGTCAGGCAAAAGCTAACCTCAGAGATAGTGGCTTTTTCCTATGTTTTTTTTTTTCTAGGAATCATCAGTGTAGCTCACAATCTGGCCTCCACCAAAACTGATCTTATTCTGAAGCAGCCCAGGAGCTGTGGCCATCATCCATGCAGCTATCAGAGGATTTTCCATTTTCTTGTACTAATTCCTCACCCTTGCAAGTGATGTATATGCTTACCAAAGCAAAGGGTTGCATGGTCATTGAAGCTAAATGTATCCACACATCTTCACATTGCCAAGTACATGTCCCTAGTTGATAGGAAGCATGTCATAATCCTCTCCAATGGATATCGGTTCTTGCTTCTTTAATAATTGCAGCATCTAGTGAAGTGCTTGAACAATGGAGGTAAGTGCAGTCAACAAATTATATTGCAGAATTAAAATACTTTATTACACATTCGACCTCTGTGGTAAAGAATCGTGTGGTACAGAGCTAACAGACTTTCACTATAATTAATTCATAGTTATAACAACAACAAACTTGACAAAAGAATATAGTAATGGCATAATACTTCATTAATTGTAGCAAAGACACTAAGCCTTTAGCTTATTTAGTATAAAAGTTTTAAGGGGATGAGTCATGGATAAATTATCTTTCTCTTACACAATTACCACTGGTGTATTGCCATTCTTCCTAATGACCACAGGCATAATTTTTGGGCTTGCTGCAGGCAAGAACAATTTTGGTAAATGGTGGAATTGGGCCAATTTTCTCTCTCTTGAGGCTTAATACTAGCAAGGGCACCATTTTATGAGCTGTACCAGACAAGGATTATAGGATATTGTGGTTTCTGTTATGAATGACCAAAAATATATTTGCCTGATAATTGAAATTGTGAAATCCACCTACTTTAGAACATTGAGCCTAGAAATGCAGGAATATGTTGTAAGGGAAATTAGGAGGGGCACTTGTATATAAAATTCAGTAATTTAATATATATATCAGACAATATTTTACTTGGGTCTAGACCAAGTGGGACTGTGAAGATTTTAGGGACTATAACATCTTAGAACCCATAATCTTCACATGGCAAGAAGACTGATTCTACAGATACCTGTTTGACCACTGACCAGTTATAGTCAAAGTCTAGAGGATTGACAACACATTATCACAGAATTTACAAGTGGATATTTAATGGTCTACTACAGTATCATGGCATCTTTAAAATAATAACATTGTCAGTTTATTATTATTATTATTATTAGTAGTAGTATTATTATTTATTTTTTATTTTTATTTAACTCTTGGCCTTACCCTTAGGAGATGTGGACTTGACTCATACTTCGCAAACTACTGGAAGAAATTTAAATGTCATGAAGACAGAATGGTAGATGACTACCCAGATGATCTTAGGACACTGAAGAAGATGAATGTACTGTTTATTAACATTAAAAGAGCAGAAAGCAAGGTGGATGGGAAAATATATTTAAACTCTTTGAACAAATTTGCTATCATACAAAAGAAAGCCTATGAACACCAAATCAGTAAGATTAGTCTCATGTATAAAACACACACACACACGCAAACACGCACACATGCACACACAGACATACACACACACACAGACACACAGACACACATAGACACAAATATAATACATCAGAACTGAATGTAGATGTAAGCAGCACTTGCAAACACACAACTGTGAGATGCTGACATGCTAGGTATCACTTAACAATGGATACTGTGAACACATAGTGGTAAATAAATAATATGATCTGAAACAAATATTACAATCCATTGTAGAATCCATTATACCATCTTTGTATGCAAAAAGTTTCACACAGTATTAAATCAGTAATTAAATACTGACCAGTTTCAAAATTAACCTCATCTGTGACCACTGTAAAGTAACTTGATTGCACACAACAGCAAAACAGCAAATTACATATTCCATGATGCAACGTGCTTTTCATATAATGTATCATATTTATTTTTCATACTAGCAGAATGAAGTGTCAGATAAAAGCTGACCTCAGAGATAGTGGCTTTTTCCTATGTTTTTTTTTTCTAGGAATCGTCAGTGTAGCTCACAATCTGGCCAAAACTGATCTTATTCTGAAGCAGCCCAGGAGCTGTGGCCATCATCCATGCAGCTATCAGAGGATTTCCCATTTTCTTGTACTAATTCCTCACCCTTGCACGTGATGTATATGCTTACCAAAGCAAAGGGTTGCATGGTCATTGAAGCCAAATGTATCCACACATCTTCACAGAGCCAAGTACATGTCCCTAGTTGATAGGCTGCATGTCATAATCCTCTCCAATGGATATCGGTACTGCAGTGGACCAGTCTGCCTCTCTGCCTCAGGATGGGTGAGATAACGTCAGTATCTTTCAGCATTTAGTCACTCCCAGATCATTTGGTCACAGTTAAGGCATTATTCTTCTGCTGGCTGAAAGGTACTGGCTTGCTTGTTGATTTTCTAAACTGTTTTCACCTCTTTCAGACAGGTAGACTCGATACAGGTTATCTTTCTGACAAATTGGTTTGGGGCATTACTTCAATAGCAAGGAGTGATCTGACCCCTCACATCAAATGTGAAATAAAAGGTTGTCTCCCAAATATTCTTCAAGAAGCTACTGATATTGTCGGGACAGGCTTTTATTCTGTCCTTGTTGCGTTCAAGTGGTCTGTGTACAACAAACCATGATACTGACACAAGAAAAACATCTCACTAAGGTGACAGACAAATCCATGCTAATGTGCAAAGTTCATTTTAAGTTCCAAACATCACAAAATCCACTGTACAGCTCTCTCCTTGCCTCAATTCAGTCTAGTCAGTTTTTGTTTTGTTTTGTCTGTAAATGCTATTTGGTTTGCTTGACATGTTTGCTACTTATTTACCAGTATTTTCTTATTTTACTTTACTGTGTGCCTAAAGTCCTACTTTACCAAATGTAAGCCATTGAAAGGAGTAATGTTTCTTTACTAGTTTATCTGCAAGGAAGCTTTGCATCGATCAGCATGGTGTTACTTTTATGGCAAAAGATTACAGTAAATGGCTGATGGCATGCATTAAAAGTGACACCATGCTGATTTATGCAGCACGTTCAAGTGAAAGACCAAAACACCTAATGATCTTATCAGGAAAGGGAGATCAGCTATTTTTTTTAGTAGAGAGCTTTTAGTAAAGCCCCTCCTTGTCATGCAGGTGCCTTCAATACAAAACTGTTATGTTTAACAAATGTAGACCAGAAAGAAAAGCCTTCATGTACTGGATGATCTGGTGGTATATCTAACTATATCTATATCTATATAAATCTATCTATAGATATATAGATATATTTTATCTCTCTCTCTCTCTCTCTCTCTCTCTATATATATATATATATATATATATATACACACACACACACACACACACACACACACACACACACACACACACACACACACACACACACACTACTAGATAGATACATTAATTGCTAGATACAGAGTGGCAGACATATACCAGTACTCATATAACTCCATGACTTAAAGTGCGAATCTTTTGAGATCACTCATGTGACAGCTATGGAAAACTAAACACATCTGAAAATAATCCTGAACCCCACAGTTTAAGGGGACAGTGCTCCCCAAATCCATGCTAGTTACCCATACCAACTCTGGATTTACAGTATCTCTGTGAAAGGCAAGATCCCTGCAAGACTACAATCTTGGTCTTAAAATACAAAACCACATAATTAGAAGAGCATTAATTACTAGTATGCTGAATCTAAACTTGGTACTCCATAAGTGTTTGTCCATGTATGTGTGTGTGTGTGTGTGTGTGTGTGTGTGTGTGTGTGTGTGTGTGTGTGTGTGTGTGTGTGTGTGTGTTACATGGGATAAGTATATTGTTTTCTTTCCAGTGTCTAGATGAGTTAAAACTGAATGTAATGAACCTCAGTTTCAGTTAACCTTAGCTTAACTCCACCCTGTGGCTATTAACAAACTGTAACTGTGAGGGTAAACTATGCCAACACTCCATAAGTAGTGATGCTGGGGGGATCCACTCCCCCTCCTTAAAACGTAAAGTCAGTAAGAGGTCACTATCCTTGTATGGCCTAGTTTTCATATTTTCAGCATTTGATTTTTATTTGTTAGTAGTTATCAGTTACTTTAGTGTTGTTTCCTCTGTTTCTTTCATTCCTTCAGCAACCATTGAGACTGTGGTACTAAGATGAACATGGCAGACATAAAAATGATTACTGATATATAAAGGAAAGGTAAAAGATGGATATGCACATAAGGGGGAATCAAGCAAAAGAATAAGCGCAAATGAGTGACTTTAGATCACAGTGTACATAAACACAATCATCTAAGGAGACTATATTTTAGAGGGATATTATCGGTTAAAGAATATCAGAATTAAGGCTTGTGATGGAAATCCAAGTCATGGCTTTGCTGATGGAAGATCTGTAAATGTGATATGTTAAGGCAAACATCTTAACTACATGCAAATCTAGTTTAAGTCTCATTCTTGGTGCCCTGTAGGCAGCATGGCTAAAATATAAATTATAAAAATAAATAAATAAATAAATAGATAAATAAATAAATAAATAAAACTGTAATTCATTTGAAAAGAGAACTGTCTTCAAGCTTATATTCCTTGTTTAGATGATGTTGTATCTTGATGTGACTATCCTACTGAAAACACATTACTATTAAGTCTTGTGGTTTCTAATCATTTTAACCACAGAAATAAGACAACTAAAACCTGGGAATCTCTATTACAGAAGGGTTGAATTTAACAAAATGGAGTGGAGTCAGACACTCCTTAAACAAAAGGCAGCAAACAATAAGTGATGTGCAATAATACTAATCATAACAAAGAACTATAACAAAACATAATTGAATCAATTTAAAAAGAAAAGTAAATATTTTTCATCTGCAAAACAGGAAACACTGATGTTTGATATGAAGTATGGAGAAAAACACAAGGAAAAACACAATAAACTGGTACTGAGATAAATGGGGAAGCAAGGAAACAAAAAGAAAGTAGTCAATAAGAATCACAAAGGTCCAGACAGAGTAATTCAAGGATATACACTTCACTCTGGATGAGAGTCTTATAAAAGAAATGGAGCAACCTACATATTTAATAAAAGAAATAACATCTGTGTTTGGGTACAACCCCAAAATGATATAATAATCTCCATCAAACTCCAAGGTAAGCCTTACCATGAGAGTGATGCAAGTTTATGCTCCAACTATAAATGCTAATGTGAAAGAAATTAACCTAGTTTTATTAGGACCTGTAGCATCTTCTGGATATAACTCCAGGAAAAGATAAATTATCTTCAGCACAGGTGATTGGCATGTTAAGTTCATAGGTTCATAGATTCATAGGTAGGTACTAGGCTATTGGCCCGAGGGCCTGTGTAATCCTAGCCAACAAGGTTACCTGGCTTATGCCACCCAATAAAGCTATTTTCCTGTGCCACTGTCGAGCAGAGTCACAGAAGTGATCCCCGGCATGTATTTCCTATTTCCCATCCACTCATCAAGATTTTTCTTGAAGAGTGCTAATGAAGAACTTTGCTTGACTTAGATGGGTAGCGTGTTCCACAGTATGGGAAGTCTCTGTGACAGGAATCTATCCCTCCAGCATGTCCTGTTTATTGTGGTGACAAGGTTTAGGTCCCTAGAGTATTTAGCTCGGAGGGATTGGGATTTCTTTAGGTGTAGCATGTCCAACAGCTCTGGGTTTGACATAGCTTTATATGTTAGGCAGAGATCACCTTGGAGTAGGTGATATGCTATGGAGTAAAGCTGGAGTTTTTTGAGATGGTCAGTATAGGGCATCTGTTTGAGGCCAGTAATCCTCTTTGTGAGGTACTTCTGTGGCCTTTCCAGCTGCTGCAGATGTCTTGTGAGGTACATTCCAAAAGAGGCATTGTACTCTATAATGGGTCTAATGAATGGCGAGTAGAGGGGAACAATGACCTCTTTTTTCTGGGATGAGAAACCTTTTCTGATGAGGTGTGCCATGTAGAAGGACTTCCTGACTACTGTGGCGATGTGACTATCAAAGGACAGACTATTGTCCACCTGGGTCCCAAGGTCTCTTATCACACATTCGATGTTAAGTAGACTGCTGTCTATGTAGTACTTCATGGGTACAGAGTTTTTACCAAAGGAGATGACAATGCACTTTTTGGCATTGAGCTTGAGGCCATGGCTCTGACACCAGGCATCTGTCTCAGTGAGGCCCTTCTGTAGGATTTCCACATCATTTGGGGACTCGACTATGGTTCCTAGTTTGTAATCATCTGTGAACTTCGTTAGCCAGAGGCCTTCTGTGTTAGCCTGTACTTCAGAGAAGTAGATACCAAACAGGAGCGGTCCCAGGACTGAACCCTGTGGTACTCCACTTGTCACTGGTTTGAGGTCAAATTTGGAGTCTGCAACTTTTACAGTGTGGGTTCTGTCAGTGAGCCAGTTGGCAACCCATCTTGTGACATAGGGATTTATACCTAGTTTAGTGAGTTTAACTATAATTCCAGAATGGGGGATGGTGTTGAAAGCCTTGGCAAGGTCAAGATAGGCTGTTGTATGAACCACCTTACCCTCATCTATGGCTTTGGTGACTGCCTCAAATAAGTCAAGTCAGGTTCAGGAGGCATGATCTGCCTTTCACAAACTCGAACTGGGTGGGATCCAGAGTTTGGAGATTACCAATGTCTTTGTTTATGAGTTCCATGATGATACATTCCATGGCCTTGCAGACCAAGCTCGTCAGGCTAATAGGGCGATAGTTCCCGAGATCAGTGGTGGCTCCCCCTTTGCGGAGTGGGATAACTGTTGCTGTACAACATTCAGTGGGAACAAAGCCTGATGTGAGGCCATGACTGAACATGGTGCTTAGGTGGGGAGCCAGTTCATTCTGAAGTTCGTGTAAAATGCAGCCTGGGATGTTGTCTGGTCCCATGGATGCTGTGTGTTTGGCTTTAGAGAGTACAGCTTTTACCTGCATAGCTGTGATTACAGAGACTCTGCATTCTTCCTGTATAGATATGGGCCCTTTGGAGGATCTTATAAGGGATCTCAGCTTCTTACTGAGGCTGAACAGGGAGCTCTCCCACTCATGGGATATTACTCTCTTTTGCAACAATTTCTTCCTTCTGTTGTACAGTTTGTTTATGGCAGGGGCCCACCAGATTGGCTTCCTTTTTTTGGAGGATATCATCTTGGTTCTGTTTGGAATAGCACGATCCATGCACTTGTGTAAGTGCGTATAGAGTGCATTTTTGTAGGATTCAGCAGTCGTAACTGTATTGTCCATCTGTATGGGTGTCATGAAGTTCACCACTTCTGTCTTAAAAAGGATGAAGCTGGCTTTGGAGAATTTTTTTACCGTGGTTTCCTTAATAGTGGGTGGGGGTGGGATGTGGATATCAAGGGTTATTAGCATATGGTTGGATCAGACCAGCAAGGAGTTGACTTCAAGTGTGGAACACTGGTCACTCATGTTGGTAATGACTAGGTCTAGGATATTGTTGCCCTTGGTGGGGGTGTGGATAAGTTGATCCAGGGCATTGAAGTTTATGAATTTCAGAAAGTGTTGCATGAAGGAGCTGGTACATGAGTAGTTTTCCCAGTTAATGGTGGGGTAGTTGAAATTGCCCATTATTATGGTGTTTGGTTGAACCCTAATATTTTCCAGTACATCAATAATAGAGAAGTGAGAATCTTGGGGCATGGTGGGGGATCTGTAGCAAGCTACAATTTGGATTGCAGTTTTGTCCAGAGTTAGTTGCACTTGGATAACCTCGGATGCATTATGCTGAGCAACTAGCTTGGAGGTCTGGATATCCTTAATGAATATGGACACACCTCTGCTTTGGTATTCCGGTCCAGGTTACATGGCCGAAAAGTGTAGTATGAGTGCCTGGTAGTGCAGGGATGCTCTCTAGAGTGTTGAACCAGGTCTCAGTCACTGCACAGATATCCATGTTCTCCTTTTTAAGGAGTGCCTCGAGTGAGTGCATTTTGAGATTTAGATTTCTAGCATTGAGTAGCATTTCTCTCAGTTTCTGCTTGCCTGTTCCTGTTACAGTGGTGAATATGTCATTTGAACCTTGCCTAAAAAAGGCACTATTTGGGCAAAAAGAGCCCTAGCCAGTATCCGGAATCCCAGGGCGACAGGTGCAGGCCATCTCTGGCAAAGCATCATAGTCTGTCGACCATGTCATCCCAAGCAGATAGATACTGGATCCCCTTAGAATGACACCAGAAGCTTGCTCAATTGTTGAAGTCAATCATTTTGTCCTTGTACTGCAGTATAATTCTGGGTGATGGCAGAATGCTACTCAAGGCTAGGGTCATAACTGCCTGGGCTACAAGATCAGAGAGCTCTTCCATGTCTCTTTTCATGTAGTCCAGGGAGGTATGTCTCAGGTTGTTCACACCAACATGGACAATGACAGAGTCATATTTGTACTTGTTGTGAAGTGACCTGAGTGTGTGGATTATGTGGCTGATCCTGGCACCCGAAAGGCAGCTGACAGTAACCTTTGCCTTGTTTAGCCTGGTGAGTGGGACATCAGTGTGCCTGACTATAGAGTTACCTATGACTAGTGTGTTGGATACTTTGTTTTGCCTTATTGGCTGTGGTTGAGTGGCACACTGAGTCTGTGGGATATGTGTAATTTGGGTTGTGTTAGGGGGTGTAAATTGCTTGCGTTTATGCTTTGGAGGTCTCTGTTGCTTGGGCAGATTATTATTGAGAGCCTCCACTAATGTTTTTGTGTTTCTATGTGTGGATTTTGGTGGTGTAGATTTAGTGAGACTATGTGATAAGTGCCGTGTGGTGCAAGTGTTTACCTTCTCCGCTTGAATGTCAAGTTCAGTCTTGGTTGGAGAGAGCTTTACTCCAATTTGGCTAGATAAGTGCATCTCTCATGGGTTGTGGTGTTGGGTAATAGGAGGAGAGGGTTGTCTGTGTACATGAGGCAATTTCTACATTGCCCCAAGATACTCAGATTCATCAGATAGACAGGAGAGAACACTTGGAGCTGATCCTTGGACATGCCTGAATAAAAAACTATTTTTCTCTAGATAAGTGAGGAAAGTGAGTATACTCGGTTGCATACCACCTACTCAGAGGTGATCTCTGCCTGACATACAAGGCCATGTCCAACCCAGAATTGATGGACATGCTCCACCTAAAGAAAACCTTATCACTTCGAGCCAAATGCTCTAGGGATCTAAACCTCACCACAACAATAAATAGGACATGCTGGAGGGATAGATTCCTGTCCCAGAGACTTCCCATGCTTTGGAAGAAGATTCCAATTTACATTAGGCAGAGCTTCTCGCTAACACTCTTCAAAAGAAACCTTGATGAGTGGATGGAAAACAGAAATTTTACCCTGGGGATCACTTCAGTGGCTCTGCTGGACAGAGGCAGAGGGAACTAATTTAAGGGGGCGGTGAAAGCCATCACATTCTGGCTAGGCTTATAAATGCCTTCGGGCAGATAGCCTAGTACCTACCTATGAACCTAAGAGCTATTTTTCTCTAAGCAAGTGAGGAAAGTAAGTGCAAAAACTGTTTTCCTCTAGGTAATGGGGAAGGTTTAGTGCTATAGTAATTAGTAGCTTACTTAGTGCTTATAACAAGTTCTGAACAAGTGCTGAGCATGAATAAGCAAATTCAAGTGCTAAAACTAAGAATCTGTATCTGCACTAGACTAGTTACAAGAAAGAAACAAGTGCAAATGCGGGCTTTCAAATCAGAAAGTTGAAAGACATGGAAAAGATTGCCCAGGTGGCCAGTAACTACAATTTCTGGGCCAGAACCACTCCTTATGTGGTAGACAGGTTACCTAGTGCTTACCACTCCCACTGACAAGCTAGAAGGCTTCCCTCCAACACAGAAAGTCTTGGGGGGGGGGCTCATAAGCTTACATACAATCCTGGATACAGCAAATCTGTATCTGGACTACACTAGTTACAAGAAAGGTAGGAAACAGGCTTACAATTTTTTTTTTATAGAAAAGTAGCTAAGACAGCAGTAAAAACAATTCAAATGCAGTGCAAGGTAGCACACTTGAGTATGTAGCAATATCAGACCAAACACTATTTAAAAAAATGCAATTAAATTAAAACTGACTAAAAACGAGTGCAGAAGGAGTGTATTAGGCAGAATGTGCTAAAGAGATGGGACTGGGGGGAGTGTCCCAGATCAAATCTACAGTGGGGTGGGCAACTGCAAAAGCCACCACAACAGAGATCTGAAAAGCTATACAGGTAATTAAAAATAACAGTGCACAACTCTGAATAAAATTAGTCCAGCAACAATTTACAGTACACAATTCTGAAGAACCAAAAAATATACTTAGCTCTGTATATTTCCAGATAGTTTGAAAAGAACTCTGTTAGACATAGGTTCCAGCAATTATGTGCAGTCTGTTAACTAACAAGGTCTATTACTATGCAAGTAATCCTTCAGATAGTCAGATGACACAAGCTGTAGAAAACAGTTATACCAACTTAAGGCACAGCAGAAAATAGGGGGAGGTGGAACAAAACACTTTCAGCAGAGTTCTGAATAACTATACAGTGAATCAAAAATAGTGCAGAACTTTGAATAAAATTAGTCCGGCAACAATTTACAATACACAAATCTGTAGACCAAAAAAAAAACATACTTAGCTATGTATATTTCCAAATAGTTTGAAAAGAGTTCTATTAGACACAGGTTCCAGTAATGATATGCAGGTATGATTATGCAAGTAATCCTTTAGATAGTCAGATGACACAAGTGTAAAAACTTTTAATACCAACTTAAGACACAGCAGGAAATAGATGGAGATGGGATAAAACACTTTAAGCAGAGTTCTGAAAAATTATACAGTGCATTTTGAGATTTGATTTCTAGCATGGTAGCATTTCCAGTTTTGCTTGCCTGTTCCTGTTACATGGGAATATTATTTAACCTTGCCTAAAAAGGTACTATTTGTGCAAGCTAGCCAGTATCCGAATCCCAGGGCAGGTGCAGGCCATCTCTGGAAAGCATCATGGTCTGACCATGTCATCCCAAGATAGATACTGGATCCTTAGAATGACACCAGAAGCCAATTGTTGAAGTCAATCATTTTGTCCTTGTACTGCGGTATCATTCTGGGTGATGGTAGGATGCTACTCAGGGCTAGGGTCATACCTGCCTGGGCTACAAGATCAGAGAGCTCTTCCATGTCTTTTTTTATGTAGTCCAGGGAGGTATGTCTCAGGTGGTTCACACCATGGACAATGACAGAGTCATATTTGTACTTGTTGTGGAATGACCCGAGTGTGTGGGTTATGTGGCGGATCCTGGCACAGGCAGCTGACAGTAACCTTTGCCTTGTTTAGCCTAGTGAGTGGACATCAGTGTGCCTGACTATAGAGTTACCTATGACTACTGTGTTGGTTACATTGTTTTGCCTTATTGGCTGTGGTTGAGTGGCACACTGAGTCTGTGATATGTGTAATTTGGGTTGTGTTAGGGGTGTAAGTTGCCGTGCTTTGGAGGTCTCTTTCTTGGGATTATTAAGGCTCCACTAATGTTTGTGTTTCTATGTGTGGATTTTGGTGGTGTAGATTTAGTGAAGGTGGTGCAAGCCCTTGAATGTCAAGTTCAGCTTGGTTGAGAGCTTTACCCAATTTGGCTAGATAAGTCATCTCTCACGGGTTGTGGTGTTGGGTAGTAGGAGGAGAGGGTTGTCTGTGTACATGAGGCTACATTGCCCCAAGATACTCAGATTCATCAGATAGACAGGAGAGAACACTAGCTGACCTTGGACATGCCTGAATAAAAACTATTTTCTAGATAAGTGAGGAAAGTGAGTATACTGTTGCATACCACCTACTCAGAGGTGATCTCTGCCTGACATGGCCCAACCCAGAATTGATGGACATGCTCCACCTAAAGAAAACCTTATCACTAGCCAAATGCTCTAGGGATCTAAACCTCACCACAACAATAAATAGGACATGCTGGAGGGATAGATTCCTGTCCCAGAGACTTCCCATGCTTTGGAAGAAGATTCCAATTTACATTAGGCAGAGTTCACTCTTCAAGAAACCTTGATGAGTGGATGAAACATAAATTACCCTGGGATCACTTCAGTGGCTCTGCTGGACAGAGGGGGAACTAATTTAGAAAGCCATCACATTCTGGCTATTATAAATGCCTTCAGGCAGATAGCCTAGTACTTATGAACCTAGACCTAAGAGCTATTTTCTAAGCAAGTGGTAAGTGCAAAACTGTTTTCCTAGTGAGAAGAGTGTATAGGTAGTGTTGCTAAAAGTGGCTGGATGTCAGCAAATTACAGTGTAGCAGCTGCAAAAGCCACCACATTTAAACAACAAACCAGAGACAGGGAGGGTGGGTGGGACAAAACACTTTCAGCAGAGATCTGAAAAGCTATACAGTGAATTAAAAATAACAGTGCACAACTCTGAATAAAATTAGTCCAGCAACAATTTACAGTACACAATGCTGAAGAACCAAAAAAATATACTTAGCTCTGTATATTTCCAGATAGTTTGAAAAGAACTCTGTTAGACATAGGTTCCAGCAATTATGTGCAGTCTGTTAACTAACAAGGTCTATTACTATGCAAGTAATCCTTCAGATAGTCAGATGACACAAGCTGTAAAAAACAGTTATACCAACTTAAGACACAGCAGAAAATAGGTGGAGGTGGGACAAAACACTTTCAACAGAGATCTGAAAAGCTATACAGGTAATAAAAAATAACAGTGCACAACTCTGAATAAAATTAGTCCAGCAACAATTTACAGTACACAGTTCTGAAGAACCAAAAATATACTTAGCTCTGTATATTTCCAGATAGTTTGAAAAGAACTCTGTTAGACATAGGTTCCAGCAATTATGTGCAGTCTGTTAACTAACAAGGTCTATTACTATGCAAGTAATCCTTCAGATAGCCAGATGACACAAGCTGAAGAAAACAGTTATACCAACTTAAGGCACAGCAGAAAATAGGGGGAGGTGGAACAAAACACTTTCAGCAGAGTTCTGAATAACTATACAGTGAATCAAAAATAGTGCAGAACTCTGAATAAAATTAGTCCAGCAACAATTTACAGTACACAATTCTGAAGAACCAAAAAAATATACTTAGCTCTGTATATTTCCAGATAGTTTGAAAAGAGTTCTATTAGACACAGGTTCCAGTAATGATATGCAGGTATTATTATGCAAGTAATCCTTCAGATAGTCAGATGACACAAGCTGTAAAAAACAGTTATACCAACTTAAGACACAGCAGAAAATAGGGGGAGGTGGGACAAAACACTTTCAGCAGAGATCTGAAAAGCTATACAGTGAAACAAAAATAACAGTGCACAACTTTGACCCCGGGATTCAAGAAGCTCGGTGCAAGGACAGTTTTAGCCTTGTGTCAAGCGTCCTCACTACAGATGGCGAAGCAGCATCATATGAATTTGTACGAGGGTGTGCCGCCGCACCCTCGACGTGCACAGGAAACGTGTGTGAGTGCAGGGGGCACATACAACTGCTCTACGGGGGTGTAAACATGCCCCTACACTTGCAAAACCTAATATGCCTACTAGTAGAGCCTGCCAGTCAGTCAGTAAGTCAGTGTCTGTGGATACCAAAATGTATGCTAAGCATACAAGAGTGTCCACGAGCAGTGAAATAAAATCGAAGTAGTAAACACACAAGCACATAGTGGAATGGAGAGCCCTGTCCCTAGAACTGTCACAATTAGATTTCTTGTCCCCATGTCCCTATTATACATTCGAACTGCAGCAATATCGAAGGTGTAAGCAAAGCTCAGCATGTCTGCACATTGCTGCCCTCCGCCGAGTGTAGCTTACACATCATATTAATTCAAATAGAGAAAAACATGCAGAATCAACATAAGTGTCAATAGATGTAGTGTTTGGCGCATCCGCCTATCAAACAGGCATTTACGGTTCGAGCCCAACAATAGCACATAATATTTTCCATGGGGAATGAATGTCGTTTTGCCATAAAACCGACATAAGAGTATCACATGAGATATTTAACTTAAATATAATTTAAGCAAAGTGGCACTGTCATAATGAATAAGACAAAATAACGGACTAGCCGCAAACTGCAAACAGAACTGAAAACACAGCTTAGTGTTGGAATGGTACAAACCAGGCTGATACAAGCTTTCTTTACTTTTTTAAAATGAACTTTCAGAAACAAAACATGTGTAGCACAAGTCTTTTAAATTTAGAACAGGATGTGCCTTGGTTGGAGAGAGCTTTACTCCAATTTGGCTAGATAAGTACATCTCTCACGGGTTGTGGTGTTGGGTAGTAGGAGGAGAGGGTTGTCTGTGTACATGAGGCAATTTCTACATTGCCCCAAGATACTCAGATTCATCAGATAGACAGGAGAGAACACTGGGAGCTGACCCTTGGACATGCCTGAATAAAAAACTATTTTTCTCTAGATAAGTGAGGAAAGTGAGTATACTCGGTTGCATACCACCTACTCAGAGGTGATCTCTGCCTGACATACAAGGCCATGTCCAACCCAGAATTGATGGACATGCTCCACCTAAAGAAAACCTTATCACTTCGAGCCACATGCTCTAGGGATCTAAACCTCACCACAACAATAAATAGGACGTGCTGGAGGGATAGATTCCTGTCCCAGAGACTTCCCATGCTTTGGAAGAAGATTCCAATTTACATTAGGCAGAGCTTCTCGCTAACACTCTTCAAAAGAAACCTTGATGAGTGGATGGGAAACAGAAATTTTACCCTTGGGGATCACTTCAGTGGCTCTGCTGGACAGAGGCAGAGGGAACTAATTTAAGGGGGGGGGGTGAAAGCCAACACATTCTGGCTAGGCTTATAAATGCCTTCGGGCAGATAGCCTAGTACCTACTTATGAACCTATGAACCTAAGAGCTATTTTTCTCTAAGCAAGTGAGGAAAGTAAGTGCAAAAACTGTTTTCCTCTAGGTAATGAGGAAGGTTTAGTGCTATAGTAATTAGTAGCTTACTTAGTGTTTACAACAAGTTCTGAACAAGTGCTGAGCATGAATAAGCAAATTCAAGTGCTAAAACTAAGAATCTGTATCTGCACTAGACTAGTTACAAGAAAGAAACAAGTGCAAATGCGGGCTTTCAAATCAGAAAGTTGAAAGACATGGAAAAGATTGCCCAGGTGGCCAGTAACTACAATTTCTGGGCCAGAACCACTCCTTGTGTGGTAGACAGGTTACCTAGTGCTTACCACTCCCACTGACAAGCTAGAAGGCTTCCCTCCAACACAGAAAGTCTTGGGGGGGGCTCAGAAGCTTACATACAATCCTGGATACAGCAAATCTGTATCTGGACTACACTAGTTACAAGAAAGGTAGGAAACAGGCTTACAATTTTTTTTTTTTACAGAAAAGTAGCTAAGACAGCAGTAAAAACAATTCAAATGCAGTGCAAGGTAGCACACTTGACTATGTAGCAATATCAGACCAAACACTATTTAAAAAAATGCAATTAAATTAAAAATGACTAAAACGAGGTGCAGAAGGGTGTATTAGGCAGAATGTACTAAAGATGGGACTGGGAAGTGTCCCAGATCAAATCTACAGTGGGGTGGGCAACTGCAAAAGCCACCACAACAGAGATCTGAAAAGCTATACAGGTAATTAAAATAACAGTGCACAACTCTGAATAAAATTAGTCCAGCAACAATTTACAGTACACAATTCTGAAGAACCAAAAAATATACTTAGCTCTGTATATTTCCAGATAGTTTGAAAAGAACTCTGTTAGACATAGGTTCCAGCAATTATGTGCAGTCTGTTAACTAACAAGGTCTATTACTATGCAAGTAATCCTTCAGATAGTCAGATGACACAAGCTGTAGAAAACAGTTATACCAACTTAAGGCACAGCAGAAAATAGGGGGAGGTGGAACAAAACACTTTCAGCAGAGTTCTGAATAACTATACAGTGAATCAAAAATAGTGCAGAACTCTGAATAAAATTAGTCCAGCAACAATTTACAATACACAATTCTGAAGAACCAAAAAAATATACTTAGCTCTGTATATTTCCAGATAGTCTGAAAAGAGTTCTATTAGACACAGGTTCCAGTAATGATATGCAGGTATTATAATGCAAGTAATCCTTCAGATAGTCAGATGACACAAGCTGTTAAAAACAGTTATACCAACTTAAGACACAGCAGAAAATAGGGGGAGGTGGGACAAAACACTTTCAGCAGAGATCTGAAAAGCTATACAGTGAAACAAAAATAACAGTGCACAACTTTGACCCCGGGATTCAAGAAGCTCGGTGCAAGGACAGTTTTAGCCTTGGGTCGAGCATCCTCACTACAGATGGCAAAGCAGCGTCATATGAATTTGTATGAGGGTGTGCCGCCGCACCCTCGACGTGCACAGGAAACGTGTGTGAGTGCAGGGGGCGCATACAACTGCTCTATGGAGGTGTAAACATGCCCCTACACTTGCAAAACCTACTATGCCTACTAGTAGAGCTCGCCAGTCAGTCAGTAAGTCAGTGTCTGTGGATATGAAAATGTATGCTAAGCATACAAGAGTGTCCACGAGCAGTGAAATAAAATCTAAGTAGTAAACACACAAGCACATAGTGGAATGTAGAGCCCTGTCCCTAGAACTGTCACAATTAGATTCCTTGTCCCCGTGTCCCTATTATACATCCGAACTGCAGCAATATCGAAGGTGTAAGCAAAGCTCAGCATGTCTGCACATTGCTGCCCTCCGCCGAGTGTAACTTACACATCATATTAATTCAAATAGAGAAAAACATGCGGAATCAACATAAGTGTCAATAGATGTAGTGTTTGGCGCATCCGCCTATCAAACAGGCATTTACGGTTCGAGCCCAACAATAGCACATAATATTTTCCATGGGGGAATGAATGTCGTTTTGCCATAAAACCAACATAAGAGTATCACATGAGATATTTAACTTAAATATAATTTAAGCAAAGTGGCACTGTCATAATGAATAAGATACTAGTAAGCAGATGTAAGCACAAATAAGCAGCAGTAAACACATATAAGTACATTTGCGCGGGTCTAAGCAGTGCCCAGCATAGGAAATGTATATAAGTATATACAGATATATAATATATATATATATATATATATATATATATATATATATATATATATATATATATACACACACACACACACACACACACACACATATATATATATATATATATATATATATATATATATATATATATGAAGAAAGAATGACGTAACAATAAAGCATACAAAAGGAATGAGAAGGGAATCAACAGCAAACCCAGTATTATATAGTGCTGTCAGTATATGTCATAACCAGCTGGACAGGAGTAAGCAAAGCACTGCTACTCACATCACAGGTAGGATATTACCAGTGGGAGTAACATTGTTGATTTTCTAAGTCTACATTACACACAGAGGGTAGTCGCTGGTGGGACTACCCAAAACTTGATAGACCATTTGGCCTTCCGACCATTACACAAGCAAGGGCAGGTATGTTCAAGGACTAAACAGTGGGAGAGCCTGAGAATACATGGGCTGGGACAACATACATGTAGGGCCCTTAATGCTCTGGAGAGGGCAATGTGTGGAGGTATGTCATGGCTGCGATAACAAGTGGACAATGGATGGTATGCATGTATTTTGAACACGGGTGGGATGGAGGAACTATGGGTTTGAAATTATGGAGCCAGGCTTGCCTGGGTTGGATGGGCTGGTTCTAATTGGACCTCCCCGTGGAGGTCAGCAAGTTCGTTTAGGTATATATGCATACACACATGCAGACATCAATATGTAGAAGTACATTCTCTGTAACACATTCATTCCATTTGCAGACATAAATAACATGAATGTGCCCTTACAAACCTCGACAGTAGATAGAATTATAGGTTGTGCAGAAAAGGATGGGACAAAATTGCTAAAATGCAGAAGTGTGTACAATGTCCTAAGTCAGTGCTGTGCTGAAAATAATCAAATGTGAGGACTTTCCCACACATGGAATCATTCCTGTGATCTGCCTGCTATGGCAATGCCAATTACTAAACCAGTCTATTTGTAAAAGAAATACGCCGAACGCGTACATAACTAGGCTCTCATGTGTAATGTGTGTGTTACCACATAGTCATATGTATTAATTTATTGCAATGTCATGTTAACAAGAGTAAGGATGTAAAGAAGTATAGAGTCTAATCTTGACATAAACACATGCGTGTCCCATGTGGGACAACCCAAAAATTGTGAATAGTATTCTTTTGGTCGCTCATGTCACGAATGTTTGTGGACTAAACGTTTGGGAGTTCTGAGGATACGCGGAGTGAGTCAACCGATGGTATGGGTCTATAGGAGTAGGGAGTGGCCAATGTGTAGCGGTGTGGATACACCGCAAATCCGACTGGAGAATGGATGACAGCAGTGTTAGGCAGGCATTGGGGTGTGTGTTTGGAGAACCAGGAGCCATGGGTATATATGCAAATGAAGCAGCACAGCAATAGAGTATTGTTTAGAGCAACCACCTAACGAACAGACATTCCCGTACCGAATCCCATTGTATCACATACCATTTACCACCGGTAAATTGTGACATCTGTCCACTGTATAACCTGCAAAATATCAATTAAATGTTAACTGGAGTGAAGTGTCAGTGTCATAATGAATAAGGCACTAGTAAGCAGGTCAAGCATATGTAAACACCAGTAAGCATGTGTAAGTGCGTTTGCGCGGGGTATGTATTGCTTTAAAGACACACACACACACACACACACACACACACACACACACACACACACACACACACACACACACACACACACACACACACTCATATGTATATATATATATATATATATATATATATATATATATATATATATATATATATATATATATATATATATATATATATATATATATATATATATATATATATATTTTATATATATATATATATATATATATATATATATATATATATATATATATATATATATATATATATATATATATATATATGTGTGTGTGTGTGTATGTGTGTGTGCGTAGATATACACAGATATACAGCTATGATAGGAAACAGCAAACAAGACATATGTTCACAGGCTATGCCAATGGAAGTGAGGATCCCAAGCAAGAAACATGAAACACGTAGCATGACCTTCCACCCCCCCAGCCGGACACGGGAAACATACACACAAACAATGTAAAGAGTCTACTGCTCCCCAGACCACAGGCAGGATACAACTGGGGGGGGTATACAGTGCACCCATGAATTCTAATCTTGGAACACAGACTGGAGCGTCCCTTGCGGGACACCCCAAAAATTGCCAAGACCAAAAGAAGGTGATAGACTGACCATTCTGGCTGGGGTGTATACATACTCGGAATACAAGGGTGGGAAATTCTGATAACCAATGGGCCAAGACAATTGTATGAAATGGGTCCCATGAAGTGGAGAGTGGGCAGCGTGTAGTGGTGTGTCCAGAAAAGACCAGGACCCAGAGTAAGGATGGGCGCTGTTAAGGAGGTGCGGGTGGGGGAACTATGGGTAGCTACTTATAGGTCTAGGTGTGCAGGTGTTGGCTGATGTGGGCCTATATGGACAGCCCTAGGGATGTAAGCGAATGTGTTCATTGGACAGAGGTGTCACCCAATGAGCAGCGACACCCACTATGAGTCCCACTGCAGCAAAGTGTAATCTATATGGCAAGGAGCGGAATAACCAGATGTAGACGTATATATGTAGAGGTATGTGTGCATATCTACCCACAGTGACATAGAGATAAGCCTCTCCCTCTCCGTAGTACAAATGTATACATACAGAGACAGAATACAGATACATACCCACATATAAATATATACATATGCAAACACCCATAGACCCATATGTTGTGAGATATATAAATGTATATATATATATATATATATATATATATATATATATATATATATATATATATATATATATATGACTGTAAATATACACATGTATATAGCTAGGATATGATACAGCAGTTACGAGTAACATATGTTCATAGGCCGTGCATATGGGGGTGAGGGGGTCCATTAAACAAACGTGAAACACGTAGCATCACCCCCCACCCCCCAGCTAGGCCAGTGAGACATACAGACACACAATAAAGGTAAACACACCACTGCTTCCCAGACCACTGGCAGGATACTACCAGTGGGAGAGACCTGCCAGGTCTAATCTTGAAACATAGACATCAGTGTCCCTTGTGGGACACCAAAAATTAATGATCGGAGGCAGTCCCGGTAACAGTACTCTTGCAAGGTGCTGTGTGTTACATCATCATCATGATAAAGGTAAATGGAGTAACCATAGAGGGACCGGTAGTGTTGTGTGTACAATGGGGTTTCCGCATCATGTGTACCTGGAACATTAAGGAGTCACGTGCATACTATCGTGCGCCTGAGAGACAGGGGTGAGGACAACTGGAATATGTTGTGATTCTTATTAAAAGGGTTACATGTGTCCAGTGGACACATGTGAAATGGACAGCTATGTATGGGGCAAATGTTGTTCTAGGAACCAATTGGCATTTTGTTTCTGTAGGGTGAGAGTGGGATGTGGGAAAAGGAGAGTAGGTATGCTCGTAGAGGATAGGTAGGGTAGGATGACAGACAAGACAGCATACAGGGTCAGTATATGACACATGTGGGGGGATACACCTCAGATGGGGAGGGGTGTTCGGCATTCACAAGCTCATGAGCTCCCAGATGGAAACAGTGGGATGGAGGTCCCCAGTCATGGGCAGCCACCACTACACCAAAACAGCTGCAAAGGTGGCAGTGCTGGGGACTGTCTAAGAGGGGCAGCCTCAACTTGTAAATGTGACATTCTGCCCTTGAGCTGGTGTATCTGGCCTCAAAACCCCTTAATGAGCCCCCTACGCACCACGTCTGGGGCTGTATGACAGCGTACATGTTCTTGTCTGGACCTGCTCCCGGGGGGGGGGGACAAGCCGCATCCTCAGTGGAGGTACCACCAGAAGGCAGTGCAGAACCAGCAGAGGTGGAGGTCCAAGGCTGGGCCCCAGATGTGCTAGTGCCTGGTGTCATGGCCAGCTGAATTGGGACAGGTGGTTCTGCCAGGACCTCCAAACCCATACAGCCTATGGTGTTGCAGTTTAAACACAGATATGGCTTAGTAATAGTCAACATAATTCAAGATTACTTACAACAGCATGCATAGATATTACCATCAACCCAACACAACAGATGGTATACATTTGCAGAGGGAGCCCAACACATGCATATATACTGCATGACATTTGTACAACTGATAGATGACTTGTGACTGCAGCTATGAACAGTGGCCCATTATTGGCATGTCACTGAGAACCCCAGACAGTGTCTGTCATACCACCGTTTCATGTGGCAAATGTCCAGTCAGGGATGCAATGGCAGTAACTCATCACTATCACCATGTACTGGCTGCAATCCTCACACTATGCTCCTGCTGTTCACAGATGTGTGTTCAGTGAGTAACACAGGAAACAAATGGTTCCACACACTGACCAGTCCACAGATGGCCATACAGATGGGGGGTGGGGGGGCTCACAAACAGAGCACTGTCTTGTCAGTTTTAAAACATGCAGAATAGCCATTGCCACACACAACTTGTTAAACAGGCAGTTGTCTCAATGAAGCATAGCTATACTTACATGCTGTAGACATGTCTGGCACATCACCCTCCTGTCTTTAGGCTATTTCCCACTGTGTATGTTGTTTGAGGAACATCCAGATATAATCTGTGATGCCGTTTACCAAACACTAGATCCAGGTACCACTCCCAGTGACTGTCATGGACAAACACCAACATGATGTTCCTAGATATTGTACTGTGTTTTTCATGTGAATGACTATGGGAACATCATCACAGCTGTCCCACATGCAATCAGCTAGAGGAGGACTGCAATAGGTGCAGTGGCCATCACCTGAATATGACCATCACTTACAATACACAAGCTGCTGCTGAGCAGGTGTACACCTCCACATCCACCAGAGATTGTTTGAGAGGGACAGATAGAGGCAAAGTACATCAGAGAAGGGCTTGGAGACTAAAACCTAAGCATCATCTGTCACACACCTACCAGTACAGGGATTCAAACCCCTGACTGACTAGTCATTACTATTATAAGTGCATGCAGTTACTCCATGTGCCACAAAGCTGACATGTTGGTGTGCTGTAAGAACATATATGTGTGTTGGTCTGCTACATCTGCAACAGAGATATAGTAGACATACATTAGGTGTAGCACACATTGCTGTCCACATGAACGGATGCCATTGTCACACAACCACACTCTCTAATGGACTCACATTGACACTCTTTGCCAGGCCCACAAATACACTCTCAAACCACTTAGTTTGCCACACTGCAGTAATGTACAAGTACTACATACACCACAGGGGATATCCAGAGGTTCAATGGGCTAGGGCATGTAAATGTGTTTGACATCTGTCGGTATGCCATTGGGAGTTATACTGGGAGTGACTGTGGTTGGGCGCATCATACCCCACACGCAGACACAAGATGCCAGTACTGACATGCATGTGTGAATTGCTTCATGGGTGTGTAGTGGTTGGCTGTGCAAGATGGCTGTACAAGGCTGGGTGAGTTGTAATCTTTGGTATCACTCCACCTGACAATGTTGTGCAATGTGGAACAGGGGTGTAGTGTCTGCAATGTCCCACACAGATGGGTACTGTATGAACTGTCCTGACATCCTGGTTACCATTGTGTATAGCCATAGCTTTGCAATACATGCCATGTCTGTGTTTGATAGTCCTTGACATGGATATTGCCTGGGATGTGCATGTCCCACAATATGTACAATGACATGTACAGGTGTACCTGGTTTGGCTGGCACATCTTGTGTACACAGACTGTTATCCTCTGATATGCCAGTACTGGCCTGGTGTGGCAGAACCTGCTTATAGTCAGCAGGTTGACCCTGCACCTGCATTGATAGCATGATACATGTATTCCCTGGTGTTAGTGGCATTGGTCCATATAGGGCACACGTGTAAGGCATTGTATGGCCTCTGTGGATCACATTTGATGGCACCACATATGTTGCAGGCATCCAGTGGGGAACATAGTGAAGGCACATTGTCCACAATTATGTGCCTATTGTACTGCTGTACAGGGTGCCATGCCCTCTGCAGCCCACTGTAATCACACCATGCCTCTTACCTATCATCAATGTGCAGGTTACTGGCAACATAGCGGGATATTCTAGGCATGTGTGTTTGTGTATGACACATGGGTTCAGGACGTATTCTGGGTAATAGCAGGGTTGCATACTTTGTTCACCAGGCCTTTTGCCAGATGTAGGGCTATAGCTTGATGATGCAGTCCCTTGGCTGACTGACATCTGTACTCCTTGTGAGGTAGACACTGTGACATATAATACGGACACCATATAGGAAAACTACAAAATCTGCTCCCCAACATATCCAGTGGTTAGACACTCACAGCCACTTTCACAGAGGCTCTGATAGTCAAACACATACCTGCCATGTCCTGGAATAGAACCCTTACCTAACTAGTGTATCGCACTGCAGCATTCTGCAGTTACAGCACATGCTCCGGAGATTACTGGGTTATAGCAATCCCAGAGGTGTATGTCTAGGTGGGTGACATCAGCAGGGTTGCCAAATGAGGTCATGTGAATTGTAAAGAGTGTGCATACTCTAAAAAGCATAGTCCCTCTCTCAGGCAGACAGAGACACACACAGTTGGTCCCTCTTGGAATAGAACCCCTACCTAGCTAGTTTATCACACTACAGCAATTCGCAGTTATAGCATACACTATGGAGAATACTGGATTACAGCACTCCTAGAGGTGTATTCCTAGGTGGGTGAAATCAGCACGATTGCTAAAGGTGGTCATGTTAATGTAAAGAGTGTGCATACTGTAAAAAGCATTGTTCCTGTCTCAGGCAGACAGAGACACACACACAATTGGTTTCTTTTGGAATGGAACCCCTACCTAACTAGTTTATCACACTACAGCAATACGCAGTTACAGCATGCACTATGGAGAACACTGGGTTACAGTACTCTTAGAGGTGTATTTTTAGGTGGGTGACATCAGCAGGATTGCCAAAGGTGGTCATGTGAATTGTAAAGTGGGGATACTCTAAAAAGCATTGTTCTTGTCTTAGGCAGAAAAGACATATACGCACAGTTGGCCTTTCTTGGAATAGAACCCCTACCCAGTTAGTTTATCACACTACAGCAATACACAGTTACAGCACATGCTACAGAGAATACTGGATTACAGTAGTCCTAGAGGACTATTTCTAGGTGGGTGACATCAGCAGGCCTGCCAAAGGTGGTCATGTGGGTTGTAAAGAGTGTGCATACTCTAAAAGCATCATTTCTTTCACAGGCAGGCAGGCAGACACACACATAGTTGACCTGTCAGGATTAGAACACGTACCAAACTAGTTTAACACACTACAACATTATGCAGTTACAGCACGTGTCGTGGTGATTACTGGGTTATAATACTCCCAAAGGTATATTTGTAGGTGGGTGACATCAGCAGGATTGCCAAAGAAGGGCATTCCAAGTGTACCATGGGTTGTACATGTCTGTTACCAGTGTGTACCCACTGCTTACTGTCATGAAAACACATTTACACCTGCTTAAAAGTGTCGAATGCAGTCCTAATTGACAGTACCATCAAGGCTTGCAGGTCTTGAACCCTGGACCATGCACACTGAGGTCACTGAACGTACCACTAAGCCATCTGGGTTGCACACATGTTGCATGGAGTCCATAATGCACATCCTACTACAGGTATTCCACAGTACTGAAAAAAATGGGACAGTCCCTTTGTGTACATAAGTACAGTACCCTTGAATGTACTGTACTCTGAGAAACAACAAAGACAAGTCTACATCTGTACAACAGTCATAACTACATATATATATATATATATATATATATATATATATATATATATATATATATATATACAGGATGTGTACACACACACACACACACACACACACACACACACACACACATATATATATATATATATATATATATATATATATATATATATATATATATATATATATATATATATATATATGCATATACACAGACAGCCATAGCCACATATATATATATATATATATATATATATATATATATATATATATATATCTACATGTCTGAATGCCCTTTATGACACAGAAGGGTTCAAAAGGAACTGATGTGTACACAAAACAGCGGCATCTCATGTGTTATAACATTTAAATAATAAGCAGTTCACCAGAGAAGTGATGGTTGTTGTGTATGTGAAGTTTGGGGTGGGGAATGATGGCTAATGTAATCCACCCCGGGGATTGTGGAGTTAGGGTGGGGGAATGATGGGTATGGACCTACACCCCAGGGACCACTTCTGTGTCACTGCTCAACAGTGGCACAGGAAAATAACATACCCAACTGTAGTTGTGCTTGACTGTGTATTCTTTACCATTCCTAACTATGTAATACTTTTTAGACACCGGTCACTACAAATGGCTACCATGGTGTGCTAAAAGACATTACACATGTGTATGCCTGGCTACAGGGTAGTCACACTCAAAAACGCGCACACACTTGCCAGTATTGTGCATATGCGTCTTGCCTATGTAAAGGTAACTAGTACAGTGGTATGCAGTTGGGGTATGTGCCACAGAACACATACAATTACACTTACTGATTTCACATCTGAGCTTGGTGACATCACAGGACTAATTACGTGCAGTGGGGAGGGGGTAAAAGGGAGGTATAGCAGTTGACAAGGATAAAGGCCAGTGCAAAAGGAGGTATCTCTTTGGAATGCAGCAAAACCCACTGCCATGACAGGATGCAGACACAAATACACACACACAACCACACTCAGCCTTTGCTGACACACACACACACACACACACACACACACACACACACACACAGAAACACACTCAGCCATTTGCTGACACACATACTTAGGCATTTGCTCTCACACACACAAACACATGCACACAGTTGTCAGTGGTGGAATCAGAACTCCTGCCTATCTAAGGATCACTATTACAGTACTACGCAGTTACGAGATGCACCACAGAGATTACACATCCCAAGGCAGTCAGACTTCTACAATTGAGGGCAACAAGAGGGAGACTGACAGTCATGAAGTACATAGCTGTAAAACTGTGTGTTTAAAGTAGGTGTCCATTACAACCTGTATGCACAAACAAGACACACCATCCGCAGGTAGGCCTGAGAGGTATAGTTGTAGCACAACAGGAACCTGAACTAGATTATGGCCATCTGCGGAATGGACAACTACTATCACTATACAGGGTAACAGTGGGCATGCTTATACGCTTAGTAGCACAGGGCCATCTGGGATGCACTATGACTACAACTACACAAGGTTATACTGGGCATGCTCATACCCTTAGTAACAAAGGGCTCATTGGAAGCACTGACTCAAATTACACAAGGTGGCAGTGGGTACGCTCATACACTTAGTAGCACAGGGCTGTTTGGGATGCACTCTGATTGTAACCCCTGAAGGTCACAGTGTGCATGCTCAAACACTTACATGTACAGGACACGTTGTAATGGACTCCTATTGTAAACACACAGGTTTACAGCTAGGTACTTCTTACCTATCTGTATATATGCACATCATACTGGTTTACTATCTGCTACCTGTATGTGGCCTGTAAATTATATATCTGTGTTTGTGCTGTGTGATACACATACATACATGTACATGAAGTACTGACATATATATGTTACGTATACACATTCATGCATGTGTGGACATGACAGACAATAGGTTACCTGGGTCACACAGGTGGATGCCACCTACAGTGCGTGTCACACACCTTGCTGCCCTGAAAGGCTTACATTGATAGCAGGTTGTGGACAGTGGCATTATATGTGGAACAGTGGCATGTGCAAGCATAATGTGTGAGCCACTTGGTGTAATGGTACTGAGGTGCAGTAGTCAAGATGACTTCTCCCAGCTGTGTTAGTAGTTGTCATTATTATCAGGACTGCTACCTTAAGTATATCTCACATTGGTCATATACACAAGTTTTGCTGCTGTCCATCACCTTACATGGGGCATTTGCTACCAAGCACATTAATGCCACATGCAGTGATGTCATGGTATGGGTGGCAACTGCTAGACCAAAACAATGAGCCAATGTCCTACTGTTATTATGAGGTTGTCCAGTGTCTGTCTTTCCGGGCTGTCATGACCAAATGATGAACCTTCAAAACAGAGCACATACATCCATGTTACCCATGTGTGTGGATAATAGCTAGGTCGCATTTACCCATATAGCCGCATTGCAAGGCAAATGTCCTACACACAGATGTAACACCCTGACACCTACATGACAATTGCATTGGATGCTTATGCTAACCCGTGCTAGATGTGTGGCTTTAGTAATCCATTTGCTCAATGTAGAACCTACAATGGGGAATACTGACATCTGTGCAGTGAGGAACACCTGGCTGAAGGCTCTGTAGTGCTCAATTGTACTACCACAATATAATTCAGATCCAGACATGTGGGCCATAACAGTGGTATGGACCATTCCAGGTGGTGGTGTACACATATTCGTAAAGGCTACTCACATGTAAAAACCACTACTCCAACATAACACATCACAGATGAGTCAGGTATAGGTGAGAGTGGGAAATGCTACATTCTAGGTTGTATTCGCATATACATCCACCACCATGTTCCCAGACTACCAACAAACATCCATATGTGGTATGACATAGTATGGTAGACCACCAGATAACCCTCGATTGGTGGACTGTACCTAGGCCTACATCAACTGTGCAAAGTACCCATGTACAGACACAGCTGCATAATGTGTTATACAATGCAATAATACCACTGTTTGTAACCAGCTCAGTTGTACACATACCAGGGTCCCTCAGATGTTGTCAGCATTAACACGGTCAACTGTTGCTGTACACCAGTAAACAACACCCTGATTGGATATGCCCTAACTGTACCTGCCTAGATATGTACATCCCACACTCATACAACATAAATGACATTACCATAGCTTTCATTATCCTTTCTACATACAGGTGGCTACAGTCATTACACACATGCATATGGCAGCTAGCATGCTAACAGTACATAAGGTTTGATAGCTATGTTAGCAGAGGTAATATTCCCTCTCTACTGGTCACCCATGACACCAATCATATCATACAACACCCCATGTGGCATGTATGTCATTAGACATGTCCACCTAATGCAATGCCTACAAACATACTCAAATAACAGGATCATAGGACCTACACAAGGCCTGCATTGACAGAGTCAGGGAAATCCAGCTCTGCTCTGTATGTTCTTGAGTAGTCACAGGTGATATGTTCATGACATGTACAGACATGTGTGGCCACAGCTCCTACATATACCCCATGTCAACAATTGCAAGCCATGCATGCTGTGTGCTGTCTGGACATTAGCCTTAGTACCACAATAGCCAGTATGTGCTGGGGTGAGATGTTTACAAGTCACAGACCTCACACATGCTTGAATGGGTGTACTGCCTAGCTCTAACAGAGCACATTGCTGGCACTCTTCCAGTAAACATGAGGTGTGTGTGGCAAATATGATGTGCTCACTGTTGACCATTACAGTGCCCTGGCTTCACCATGGCACTGTCAAGTAACAGTTTGTAGGAGCATGACATGGAATAATGCTGTGTGTGTCATGCTGATATCTGCTGTTGTAATATATGTATACTTGGCTACTCAGTGAAAATGGTGGTGTCCTACCAGTACATGAATACAACATCCATTATGGTGTAATGCTCGGCTATGTTTCACACATGGAGTGGGGAAGGTGTGGAATGTATCCTCTTGACCTGCTAGTGCATGTACTGATATAGATGGCATATGTGTACATGTATTGCTGTTTGTGTAGATTCCATGTGTGTGTGCAGTGTCTGATGTCTGAAAGTGACTGTTGTCTTAGCACATCATGCTGTTGCAATACAGACTCAACATTGCCAACTGTAAATGGTGATATGCTCTCTAAGTGCAGTAAGCCGTACATGAGGTATGGACAGATGTTTGGACATGACTATTAAGTGGTGGGGCTTCCTAGCAGATGAATAATTACTGAGGAGAGCTCACTTGTGTGTTACAACCAGTCCTACAATAACCTGTGTACCTGCTAAGGTCAGGTTTTGTTAATTGAAGTGGAAGACAGACAATGTAGAATGCTATAAGGGTGACACTGAAGGCAAACCTCATGATACCTGTAACAGTAATATCTCTCCTGTGCATATATTGTGCATATATCAGCACATTTGTCAAAGGAAAGAGTCAGTAAGCATTGTACTAGATGTGATAGCACTGTACTTCTGTGGTACCTATCATGAGATAGGCTGGTGTTTGATTCACAGTACTGGCACGTTTGTGTGTGTGTCCATATATGTCACGTATGGTTGGGAATACATCCCACATGTTATCACTTTCCTGATCACTGTTGTTGACACCAGTACAGAGTGAAGTGTAGAATGAAAGGCATAGGCAGGTGGCTAAACCTCACACATGTAAAGTGTCTGTATGTGTATGACATAGGTGTATATCTTTGTGAATGCCAGTGTGTGTGTGTGTGTGTGTGTGTGTGTGTGTGTGTGTGTGTGTGTGTGTGTGTGTGTGTGTGCGTGTGTGTGTGTATAGCTGTCCTTCTGTATGGCTGTCCAGTTCCTGGAGTGAGGCCGTATTTTACCATAGTGAAATGTTAATGCCCTCTTACCCCATCCACTCAAAGCAATCTAGCATCCCTGTTGATATCATCAACCGTAGATGGGCATACTAACCGTCTGTTAACATGTACTCCCTGGGGTGTGGCCTATTGTTACATAGCCTACTGACAGACCCCCCCACTGCCACATACACTCACTGCACTGTAGTATCCCTGTCGATGTCCTCGATCTTAGGCCATTCCAACTTCCTGTACATGTGTAATCTCTGTGGTGTGTCTTGTAATTGCATAGTACTATAATGATGATATGCACATAGACAGGGGTTCTCATCCGAACACTGGCAACTGTGTGTGTGTGTGTGTGTCAGAGTGTGTGTTACTGTGTCTGTGAATTCCTGGGTGTGTGGGTGTGTCTGTGTTTGCATGCTGTCATGGTAGTGGGTATTACTGCTTCCCAGTGAGAAGCCACTATTTCCACTGGCCTTTACCCTTGTCTTCTGGCATACCACTCCGCGCTCCAGGTAATTATACCTGTGATGTCACCCACTATGGATGTGAAGTCTCTGAACACAGTAGCTTACTACATAGCTATCTTGCTCTTGGATCATTAGAACAGTAAACATAATTGAAACATGGGAGAATATAACTGTGATGTGGAGGCTACAACGTGCATGCAGGTATTGTCATACTGACCTGTGGGTAGTCAACATGTACATATGGGACTCCTGCAAACACCAACATCCCCTGGCACATGCAACTACACCTGAAAGAGGAAGGCAGAATGTCAGGATCAACATGCTGTTAGTGTTGTTACACATGATACATACTGTCAAGTGTACAAAATGCATTCTACAACTGCAATACATGGTATGTCTGCTGCCTGTCAACACTACTCAACAATATTAATCTACAATTGTCTACCTAGTATGTTCACCCTGTGCATCAGACCATATGAACATGCCCCTGCACCGATGGTGTGGATGACAGGGATGCAGCACAGGCATCATCATATGCACAGGGTGATAATGTTTGCCAGAGGCCTAGGCTGTGCCATTGGATGACATCATGTGTGTGTGTTAGGGCCTGTGATATCATTGGGCGTGTGTGGATGTTATGTGTGTGTGTTGAGGTGCCCTACATTTGTTTCCAGTGTGTGTGTATGCATGCACACAGGTCTGGCATGTGGCTGGCCTACACAGGGGTAATATTGACAGCTACAGACTGTACAAGGCAGGTTTCACAGTTCATGGTGTCTGGCCACGGCCACGTGACCTGCTCCTGCCAGGGGTTGCACGGGCACTACCAGGCAGAGGTCCAGATTGGGTTCTGTCTGATGACACATGTCCACTGGATTTGTGTCCCTTTTGGGACCATCCAGGACCACGTGCACATGGACTGCTGAGTCCTGGTGTGAACTGCACAGCACCAGCTGCACTGCTGCTGCTACTACTACTATGTTTGCGGGCATGTGCAGTAGCATGTTTATGTAGACCTTCAACAGGTGATGTAGCTGACCTACTTCCACGTGCCCAACACCTCACTCCCACCAAATGTTCCAGCACAGACATTCCACGCTTGAGGATTGACATGCCACAGTCAAGGACTCCCATCATGTCACCCAATTGTCTATCCAAAACATCTGCAAGATGATGGTGAGCATTTGCAAGTGCCTGGATGTTGTCAGTTAATGAATGGACAGCAGCCCTCTGATGCCTCAGACCTTCTCTGTTGTGCCATTCAGCACATACCTGTGCCTCCATTACAACCCAAAACATGCGTCTGGTGGCTCCAGCTGATGTGCTTGGTCTCGCAGGGGCATGTTGGCCAGTGGTCCTCCTACAAGCAGCGCTGGGCACATGCCTGTGTGGGACATCAGCAGTCTGTTGACTGGGATCATGATGTGCAGGCACACCTTCCATAGTCACCACACTTCCCTGTTCCATGCTACCATCCACCAACTGTCCTTCCTCTATGGCTGGTGGTGATGGGCTATGTGCAGGCAGGGGAACTGTGTGCAAGGATGAGGGGGAGACAGGTGGAATGGCAACCAATGGCACAGAATCAGCCCCTGACAACCCTGCCTTTGCCTCAATCATACTATCATCATCACTGCTAGAGTCTGTGGGTACACTAACATCAGGTGGACCACAGGACGGCAACACACCTACATCAACACCTGTGAGGGGAAGACAAGAACTATACATTGCAAGTTATACCAGAGACACACACACACACACACACACACACACACACACACACACACACAGACAGACACACAGACACACACACACAGACAGATGGACACACAGACAGCCAGATTGAAGGAGACACAGACAGACACACAGGAACACACTGACACACAGACAGACACACACTGATACACACAGACTGACACACACTGACACACATGCTACATGCAGGTGATATGGCAGATGGCAATAAGCTTAGACAATTATAGTTTCAGCTTAGGCAATTATAGTGGTATAGCAGACAGCATGCACCTTACATAATTATAGTGGTGGTTAGCATACATACCTGTATTGCACCATTTGTGTTAGTAGCCTATGCCCCATACCTGCAATACAATGCATGCACTTTGCACCATTGCACTGCACTGCCATGGTGTGTCTGACATACACCACATATTAACAGACCATCGCTGACTTTTGTACATCTACCACTGATGCTCTGTGTTGGCCACTGCACCTATGTGTGAGGACATGAGCTGTAGGGTATGTCGACTGCATACTATGTTTGCTTGAGCCCTAGCTTGCATATCTCTCCCAAAGCAGTACATGTCTGTTCAACATTATTCCGCCTACCCCTGAGCTGAGTGCAAGCATTGTGCATGTGGCTGTACACACATGTTTGACATGGCTGTCCCTACTTTGCAATGGTGCCACAGACCAGCACAGGTTTACAGTACATTGGCCTGTTGTGTGGCGTATGACCTTGCCAATCACATGTAGTATGACATGTTTTCTGCTGACGTGTTGAATGACATGCATCCTTGTGTAACACAATGGTGTCCTTTCCAATCTACAGTATGATAATGGTGTTCCAATGCAGGGACGTGTTATACTAACATGGGCCTTCAGCTGATGCAATGTTGTTTGTCCACCCTACAAATATGCAGGGACATACTGCACATTGAGCTGATGTGCATAGCCATTGCAGAGCGTCATGTGGCTTCACAATTGCTATACAGTGTGAGCTACTGACACAGTCTATAGCCATGACTATGTTCACATACAATACATATCTAATGTGGAATGTGACCCACATCACTGAGGTGTATAAGCAATAAACCCTAATGTGGAATGTGTGACACAGGTCACAGAAGGGTATATGGCTGACACCCCTGCACATCTGCAACCATATTACTGATACCTGGCAACTATGCCCACACATGGCTAACTTACACGTACTCTATGTCCCACATGTCATCTGTGTACCTCACACACATGAGGAGCAGGCATGACAGTGATGTCTGACACCAGCAAGGTGAATGTACTGTATCTGTGGTTTGATGTCGATGTATGTTCTGCAACACATGTATGTATTTGGATACTGTATAGGTGAATGCTTTCATGTCGTGACACACTCCAGATGTTCAAGACATTTTATGTGGTGGTTACATGTTATGCCTACACAAGCTGTGCACAGGCCTGTATGATGTTTAGTGTTTCACATCTGCAATATCACCATTACACAAAGGCCATAGTTGTATTGTGTCGAGCCAATGTACAACAGGGTGTACACACACTTGCTTCATGTCTCTGGCCATCCTTCGTGGCCATGTGTACACATGTTCAGTCCAATGGTTGTGATGGCCATCTTATTTCACATGTCAGTGTTATCCCATATGACATACACCCATAGATGTCATATGCCCCACTGAGGACAGGGTTATGCAGACAAAGGGTGGCATTTATGGGATGTGAGACATGTTTTGTAGGATAGTTGAGCAGTGTTGCAGTAAACCCACTACATGTCATGAACATGTCTGATAGCACATGACATTGTGTGAAATTCATAGCAAGGGTATACTCTGCAAGGGTGTATCCTGTGGGCCGGGCATACTCCAGCTCCAACACATTTAGTGTGTGTGCACACATATGCTCTCTGTACAGTACTGTTCGTATTCCCAACATGTGCAATGCTGATATGTAGTACCTGTCCCTACAGTGGAACACACCTCCACCATTGTTTTCACTGTTGTCCACACATCTGGCAATGACAGTTTGGAAGGTTTAATGTAGGTGTTTCATATAGTCTTCAATTGTTTCACATAGGTAAACAGTGTGATGCATTGCAGGTCTGATCAGTGTCCATTAACAGGACCACCATACATTATGTGTACGTGTGTTATGGCAGATAGCATGCTATTAATATGTTCTATGCATTATCAGGCCTGGTAAATAATAACAATCTCACCTGACACAGGCTGTTGTCACTGCAAAATGCCAGAGGTACCTAAACAGGGGTGTCACAGCAGTAAGATCATTATCCACACCTGTGTGATAGCTACAGGGTGCAATGTCCATGTTAGCACATACACCAGTACAATACACTATACTATGGAGTATAGACATCTGTGCATACATAGAGTAGCAGACTATAGTATGTGGCATGTGTGCATACATGCCTTGCATATGATGTTACATTGCATATTGTACAGTAACACATGTAACTATGTGATATATAGTTGTGTTTTGTATGCAGTAGTGACTTACCAGGCAACTCCAGGCTCAGTGGTTGAGAGACACCCACCACCACAATACCAGCTAAAGCTTGTGGATGGAGGTCTGCAGGTGTCCCCAGGTTGGCCAGTAGCTCCTCGGTATATGTGAGTGGGGGCTGGGTGAGTGGCCCCCCACCTGTTGCACCGTGTTCCCTGGCGATTGCATTAGCACACTGCTTTGCCCATCTTATCAAGTCAGTGCAGTGTTGGCACACCTGCTGATAGGTGCGATTGTGACCCCCAACATCATTTACCCTCCTGCAAAGTTCCTCCCACAGGGCATCCTGCTGCTGTGAATCCTGTGGCACATGGCTGAAGAGCATTGTGTAGTTGTTGAGGAGGTATGGGCTGAGGACCTCATCCTCCAAGCAGCAGTACGGTGGCAGTCTGCTACGTGGCATACCTGGAAGACATAACGATGGAGACAGGTCACAGTAACTCACAGAGAAGTACGGCAGTACAGCTGAACATACATGTGAATCACATTTATTAAGATTACAAATACATCTTTGTAAATCTACATGACACTAACACCACTGACATGTATAGGTCACACACATTTGACACCTACTGGTGATATGATGTTTTCACCATATATGTGTGTGTCATGTGATGACATTGCTCATACACCATGTGGATGTTGTCTTGATGTGGGCATGTCTGTTTGCCTGTAGTTGTGTCTTTACCTATCAGCACATGCCTGGATGTGTTCACATTAATGCAATTGACCTTAATGCTGTGTATATGCCACATATATAGTCATACATAGCCAATAGGGACATGACCTGTGACCCTGCAGACTTGCAAGCATGTATGTGTTTTGCCATATACATCTACCTGGCACTGTACAGCTGTGTAGCATCCTGCCATGTATTGCCTGTGTTGCACGTGTGCAACACATGGGACAATAACTAGCCTGTTGGTATTTGCAGGGTTGGATATCAACTATAGCATGCATGGTCATAGTGATCTAGTAGGCTGTATGCCCTGTGCCATTTATGAGCCTAGGCAGACAGGTTACCTAGCTGTAGGCAACAGACAGGTAAGTTTCAGTGGCCAGTTCAAGCAGTGCCACAGAACTGATACACATGGTTACTGATATATTTGGCATGCGGTCATCACACCATGTCCACAGGGAGTGGTGATTTGCAGCTTTGCTGGACAGGAATGCATAGTATGGAAAGAGTATGTTAAGTGTATGGGACAGGGATCTGTCAGGCATGTTGTGATCCTTGTACAAGAAAGGTGAATGTCCATGACATATGTGTTTATTTGGGATCAGGATGTGTTAAGTGTAGCATGTCCAACACCTCTGGGTTGGACATGGCTTTATTCAGGGTAGGCTGCATGCTACATAGTGCAACTAGGGATTGTGAAGAGCAATGTAGACCATCTGCACATGGGCAATAACCCTTAAAGGAAATATGTGATCTATTATGGGTCACATGAGTGTTGAGTATGGCTGAGCAGTTATCTCTGTATTCCTGGATGGCACCCTGTCAAGATTAGGGGTGCCACATACAACTACCTATCTTTTGTGGTGACGTAACTATCAAAGGGAAGTACTATCCAGCTGCATCCCATACACACAGTTGCCATTATGTTGACCACTGCCTAGGTGGCAGTTAATGGGTACAGGGTTTGTAACATAGGGGATGAGAATGCAATACTTAGCTGTCAGATTGTGGCCATACATCGCACACCACACATCTGACACACTAAGGCCCTTCTGTATGTTGAACGCAGCACACAAGTCAACTATTGCTCCTAGTTTATAGTAATTTGCAAACATCAATATGCTGATGCCTTCTGTGTTAGTCTATGTGGTATAAATAACAAAGAGGGGGAGTACCAGGAATGACCCCTGTATTACTGTGGCTGGTACTGGTTTGATGTGCATGTATTCTTCAGACACCTTCTGTAGTGTGGGTTCTGCCAGCAGTCCAGTTGCCAACCACTCCTGTGACATAGGAATATACACCTAGTTCACTGAGTGTAGCTGAAATACAGTATGGGTGATGGTGTCCTATGACCTGGCAAGGTCATGATATGCAGTGTGAATCAACCCTACTGTCATCTACATCTGTACCGAGTACATCAATTACGCTGACCATGGTTCATGGCTGTACAGACCAGACTCAGCAGGGTAGTTGTGCACTATGTCCCATTATTAACGGTGTCTCCCCCATTGTGGGGTGTGATAACTGTTGCTGTGCACCATTCGGTGAGTACACAGCCTGTCATGGAGCTATGATTGAACATGATGTATATGTGGATAGCTGAATATTCTTACATTTGTGTAGGATACACCCTGGGATGTTGACAGGTCCCATGAAAGCTGTATGTATGGCTTTAGAGAGTGCAGCTTGTACCTCCATAGTCGTTAGTACAGGAGCCCTGTAGTGTACATCGATATATTACTAAGTGTACCTGTTGGGGGTGGGGGGGGTGGGAGTGCGCTTAGGTTCTCCAAGACCCTATCTGGATGAATGGGTGCTATTTCTGTAGGTGCAGAACTTCCCATGCCATAGTGCTGTGCAGGATGGCAGGTCTTGTCGACATTACTTTAATGACACAGCTATAGAATGCTCTGTGCTTGGCCTCATAATATGTGGCTGATTAGTTTCAAAGTAGCTTTGTGTGGTTTTATATGGTGTATCTGCATCTTACTGAGGCTGACCAGGGATCACCTACACTCATGTGTGTTCACTCTTGCAACAGTTACTACCTTCTGTGGTACAGTTTAAAGAATGGTACCACCAGCTGCATACCTGTATGTGCTGGGTTGAATCCTGGTTCTGTTTCGATGGCACAATCACTGCACATATGTGACTGCTTAAGGTTAATTTGTGTAGGATTTGGCATTTGCATATGCATTGTCCATCTGCATGGATGCCATGGCACTCACCACTCTGCTCTTAGGAAACATAACATTGGCATTGGAGACTAACTATGTGTAGCATACTGTTAGCCTTGTTTGTGTGACTACTGTGATCTAGGTCAGTAAGGTCAATGGAATCCAACATGCATTGAGCATGGGTGTTGGTACATGAGAAGTCTTCCCAGTTCATACTGTAATAGTTGGGAGTAGCCATTATTATGGTTCTGTCTCAGACCTAATCTTCCCCATTGCAGCACATTATGACAGTTGGAAAGTCAGTGGCCTGGTGGGTGATCTGTCTCAAGGTACATTTTGAATTCCACTTTGGCACAAAGGTAGTTGCTCAGCATAATGCATCTGATGTTATGCAAGTGCAATTAGCGTGGGGGTGTACATATCCTTTAGGAATATGGACACACCTGCGGCCCATGTGTTCCAATAAAGGATAATGGGCAAGAGGTGAGGTATGTGTTATAAAATGGTCATGCAGGTGTGCTCTCCAGAGCATTGAAACATGTCTCAGCCACTGCACAGATATGTTCTCCATGTTAGGGATTGGCATATGTGTGTCCGTATAGTCTTTCTGACATGTATCATTGTGTAGCGAGACCCACATTTTATTGCTTGGCTGTCCCTGTAATAGCAGTGGACCCTCACTTGAACCATGCATGATGAAGGCACTAAAGGGGAAGCATGAGCCCTAGGCAGTATCCAGATTCCCAGGGGTGACAGGTGCAGGCCCTGTCTGGCAAAGCATCATGGTCTGTCAACCATGTTATCCCAGGATGACAGATACTGGATACCCTGTGACATGCACCACTACACTAGACAATTGTGGAATACAATCCTTTTGTCCCTGTACTGCAGTATCTTTCTGGACAATGGAGGAATGCTACCCAGGCTTTGGGACATACCTGCATGGGCTACAAGACCTGACAGTTTCTACATGTGTTTCCATGCAGTCCAGGCAACTGCATTACAGGTCCTGCACAACAACATGGAATATGCCAGAGCCATGTGTATAGTTTAAAAGGTGGTCTGAGTGTATGAGTATGTGGATAATCATGGCAGACAGGCAGCTGACAGTATGTATGCCCTTGTATAGGTCAGTGTGTACCATAGTGATAGAGTTTGCATTCACAAATGAGTACTGTTGGGCATGTTTCTAGTCATGTGTTCAGATGTGTGGCACAATTATGCAAACTAAGTCATACAGTTTGTGTATTTCGGTGTCTGTCTCATCCTGCTTGGGGGGGGGGATCACTTGTTTGGCCAGACACTTAGACGCATCTGTGAATGTGTGTGATTTCCGGTAGTGTGTGTGGGTGTCCTTACTGTATTCTGGTAAGGGTATGTGTTGGGTGTGTTGATGAGCTGCATGTGTTAATCTACAACTCATGACTGTCCAGTCCAGTCATGGATGTAGACTGGGCTGCCTTCCATCTTACCCCTGTAGCTTCACCCCAAACAATGTGTGGGGCATGGTGTTTGGTGGGCCTGGCAGTTTACATGGCATAGAGATTACATTCCCCCAGGATGGCCACTTACATAAAGCTGACATTAGGAAACACCAGTAGCTGACTAGTAGACATGCCTGCATGAGCAGTCAGTACTACAAGTACCAAGTACCATATTTAGTTTATGTATTGCCTATGAAGATGTTTTAGACAGTGATGCTCACATGTACATATTTGTGTTATGGACATGACAACACTGGCTATTACAGAACCATTGTAGCTACCCTTAGCAGCAATCCTCCTCTGAGGAGCACATCACATCCGGTTAGTTGATTACAGATGATGCAAGTGTCTACAGGTCTGTTTCCTTCTCTGGGTATATACTCACATATCCACCAGGACCATGAGCTCTGCTGAGCACAGACACCCACTCTCCAAACAGAGTCATGTATCAATAGGCTCTCATGCCACTATCAACATGATCAGGATATAATCAGATAGTGTGAGCCATCACCTATGATGCAGCTGTTACACATGGGCAGCTGTCTCCTACATCTTACACTCCTACTGCAGATGTTACACCGGAGTTAAAGATGATATGCAACCTGTTTCATTACCAGTACTGTGCACTGCCTTACATACAGTATGTGCAGGCAGCTGTTAGGTTGTTAATGAGAGGTTGGGCTACACAAATCTGGTAGTTCAACCAGTGTGTCTGCACTCTCAATATCCACTCTGTGTAGGTGTGCACGTAGCCATTTGGCCCAGCCCTGTAACAAGGGTCACTACACATTTGCATAACATGTACACATGCACAGCTGTTATTGCCTGCAAATGATAGTAGAGAGGTGGATATTACATGTGCTATGTGCAAGGATAGTTACCTGACTCTTGCTAATTATCTTTGCTGTCATGCTGCTAACCTGTCAGATGAATACTAATGCTATGTATCCTGTCATTGAGTATTGTAATTGCCAATAGACATAACTAGTGTTTGCATAACATAACAGAACTTTCTTCTTTCTCTTTCAGCTTTTCCCGGTTAGGGGTCATCACAGCGGATCACCTGTCCGCTCATGATTGGCAGTGGAGGTTTTACGGTGTCAAGTTGCCAGCCCGGCACCCGACCTTCCACAGAAGGCACACACATGCACACACTCACACCTAGGGCCAATTTAGTGTCCAATTCATCTACAGCATGTCTATGGGATGTGGGAGGAAACCAGAACACCTGGAGGAAACCCACGCGACCACAGGAAGGACATGTAGACTCCGCACAGAAAGCACCCCAGCCGAGGATCGAAAAGGAGAACATCTTGCTGTGAGACAGCAATACTAACCGCTGCACCACCGTGGCTGCCCGGCATAACATAACAGAACTGCTATGTAGAACTGAATACAGACTTGCCTAGAATACTGTCCATTACACAATTATTGGCACAATATCCCACAATGCACACCACATTTGCACAGTAAGCCCACCTTTAACATGTTCATCTTACTTATACACCCATACTTATGTCGACTGTTACAATATATCAGCATATACTATCCCCTGTTATAGCACGTACTTGTTGGACCAATCCTGACACTGACAGTGGCTGGAAGCGAATTGGTGGGTTCCAAGCCCATATCATCCCATGTGGTGTATGTGGAGTGTGCCATGTGACCTACAGCAGTACACACATAGAATACTACAAGCATTACTACTGCTCAACAGTACATCACTAGAAGATAGCTATTTCCACTATATGCATTGATTACACTGTAATTCTTACAGTACAGATACTGCATACATAGACATACTACATGTTATACATACCGTCTTAGCAATCAGAGGTGTTATTAACTGGTGTAATACTCATTTTCGGTTCGTCTTTCAGTGTTTTGTACTGTCCTACAGGTAGATACAGATGGTCTGAATGTGTGACAAGGCAACCTTTTATAGTTACAGATCAGTAACATGTGCTATCCTGAGGACCAATTGGTGTTCATAAGTAGCTAATTACATGCACATCAGCTGCACTGCTACTGCCTTAGCCAATACCATGGCTACAGTGGAGTATAATCATGTACTCCACTTGGGCATTGTCCCTTTGCCTTACTTGTGAGGAAGACAGCATGGAAGTTTTGTTTGGAATCTATTGCAACAGCTGTATGGAGATGAACAGTAATATATTGTGTGTAATTCCTGGAGGAGTTGGTCTAAATGTGAGTACTGCTGTCATCTACTAGTTCAATCCCTGAACAAAACCAATACTCTTCAACATTCATCAGCCCCCATCTTTACTTCTACAACCCCTCCCTTCTCTTCCCATTCAGACTCTTCCCCATCCACAAATATACCACTCTACCCTTAACTAGCACCGCTTACACCAAATCTACAACCCACAAACTATACACAAAACAATCCAATGACATTTATTTCCAACTTCACCATATAATCAACACCCTTCTTTCCGGTGATATTCACCCCAACCCAGGTCCCTCTCCCATCAACTCCTCATATACACCATTTTACACCCCTCCATCTGTAAAAACCTTCTCCTTCTCAGCATTAAATGCTCAAAGTATATGCAACAAAATCCCCAACCTTCATGCCTGGCTTCTCCATAATCATCCCGACATATTCTCTATCTCTGAAACATGGCTAAAACCCTCTATAAAAGATTCTGAAATAGCTCCCCCCAACTATAATATCATCAGGAAAGATATAACCCACAAAAAAGGAGGTGGAGTTGCTCTACTCTATTCCTCTTCCCTTTCAGTTACATCATATTCTAAGCCTATTCCCCAATTTGCCAACACCGAATTACTTTTAGCCTTACTTCACCTAAACAAGCATAAAACCATATGCATAGCCACCCTCTATATCCCTCTTGGTGACAACATACCTATTCTCGAAGACATACTCTCTTGGCTCTCCTCCAATATTACAAACGAGACTTATATCCTAGGTGACGTTAACATTAACTGGCCCTCTGTCCAATCCCCCACAAAATCCCTAAATATAAACATCTATAACTTCCAACAGCTCATCAACTCCATAACCAGACCATCAAAAGACCACTCCTCTGGGAGCACTATTGACTGGATTCTAGTATCACACCCTCATCTTATTACCAGCAGTGGCACCGTCCCAGACTCCTTCAGCGACCACTTTCCTACTTTCGCTCATCGTCACTCTCCCTCACTTCAACTACCACAAACCAACATCTCTTTGCGTTCCTTAAAGAACTTTAACCCTAACTCCTTCTCTGACTTACTTAAAAAATTCAACTGGAATCCTCTAAAAACTCTTCCCTTAGACGAAGCTGTCAATTATTTTAATACAACGTTTCTAAACCTATAAACCAACGAAAAACAAACACCGCCGACTTTACAATGAAGGGTGTATCCTGTACCAAAACACTACGATAGCCAGAGAATTTCAAAAATAACAGGGTGGTGCACAGTAAGCACTTGATGAAAAAATCACTAGTCGATGAATAAGTCAATAAACCAAGAATTTCATTCCAAATAGGACAAACAGCAACCTGGGATTGAGCGCGCTTTCTTCTGTTATTATCAGACTTCATCAGAATCCAAATAGTTAGCTGTCCCATGCCCTTAAGTACTATTTACATACCAAATTAATCAATTAATCAATCAATGACTTATATAAGTTAAAGTCAGTACATTATTAAAGTCCTGAAAACTTACTTTTACAAATATTTCAATGGAACTAATATTACAATGACTTTCATATAGTTAAAACATTTTAATAAAAAACATTTTAATGAAAACCAAATGAAGTAAAAACTTATTAAACATATAAAACATTTTTAAAAATTCTAAAACATTTAATGTTATGTTAACTATTAATATGTGCAGGTATAATCTAAACCAATTCTATAGCCACTCAATAAAACCAAAATTTGTAAACATTGATATATGTTTAATAAATGGTATTGCAGTGTTACTATTTGACAACCTATACTAACTATCTAACATGATAAATGAATGTCAAACTGTATGGTAATTACTATACCCAATATTATGTATACATAGTGGTAGTAATAGAAATTAGATAAAAGACAATAGACCCATCAACAAACCAAAATCTTCATAACAAAAGAATATATTACAATGAATTCAAATATGCTTTATACACATGAATAATATGCATAATACATGAATATAATTATTTGTATAGAGAGTTTTTTATATATATATGTGTATAAATATACTATACATGAATTGGTATATTATAATATAAACTCATAAATATATAAGTAAAATAAATTACTTAAAGCTTTAAATTGATTGTATAGTATTATATTGGTTTGGGATCACTGGCCAATAATTTCAAGGCCGGTTTAATAGAAAGGTGGTCGTTCAACCCACCTTGGCCACATGCATCCAATCTAAGTTGCCACATTAACTCTTTAAATTCTAGCTGGGATTCCCAGTCACCACCCCTTTCACTTTTCTTAACCTCCTCCAAAACCCAAAACTTAATATTAGTATTGGCACATGACATATAATGCCTATATAAGGCATTATTCTCATTACGTTTATTAATATCCTTCATATGTTCATAGATGCGTTGCTTCAATTTACGTTCAGTCTTGCCTATTTAGTATTTATCACAGATTGAACAAAGTGCTAAATAAACCACCCCTTTGGTTTGGCATGTATAGTAACCTTTACTTTTTAGCCTTACATCTAATTTTTTCAACCAAAGGGTTTTACTGCCCAATATAAAAGTACACTGGCCACATCTCCCACACTTGTGTGTTCCAACCTTTTGTTGGGCTCCCCCTATATTGGGAGTCTTCTTTCTCTCAAATATTTCCTTAAAGTTGGTGTTTTTCCTAAATCCAAATCTTAATGGTTCTTGGAAAACTGTACAATCAGTACTAATATTGGAGAACATTTTCCACACCTCATTGATTCCCCTCTGTATCCAGTGTATGCCTTTAAAATATGTTAGCATTAAGCGCGGCAATACTCTGGCACTTTGGGTAGTATTATGTGTCACCGTCTGGTGGATGGTGGATGTGCCATCTTCTTGTGGATTAGAAGTTAGAAGTGGGTAGTAATGTGTATTCCTTTTCTTTAGGACCTCACGTTTTACATTTTTGGTAAGTGTAGATGGATAACCCCTTGCCTTAAATAACTGTTGTATAAAATTCATTTCAGCATAACATGTATCGTCGTCACTAGTCATCCTAGATGCCCTAATCATTTGTCCTTTAATGATGTTCCTTCTTAAGTACAATGGATGGTCACTTTCAAAGTGGACATAGGAATTGGAAAAACACTTTTTTCTAAAAATCTTAGATTCATATTTATTTTCTGACTTATTTTTTATTATAGTTACATCAAGATAGTTCACATGTTCTGTATGGTATTCAAATGTAAATTCCAAAAAACTAGTTGTAGTGTGTAGGTATCCAATAAATTCCTTCAACTCTTCCACATTACCTTTCCACACTATAAGAATGTCATCCAAAAATCTAAAATAGGAGACGACATATTGCCAAAATCTTGATTTGAATACAAATTCCAACTCCCAGAACAACATGATAATGTTGGCATAGGTGGGGGCACAGGCAGATCCCATAGCCACTCCACCTATTTGATGATAAATGTCACCCTGGAAGAAGAGATAATTGTTTTTCAGAACAAGTTCCATATTCTCAAGTAATAGTCTGAAATCAATTGGGTTTAAATTTTTAAATTCTGTTAACATGTGTTCGAACCATATTAGACCCAATTCGTGAGGTATAACTGAAAAAAGGTCTCTCACATCTATAGTGACAAATATATGTTTCTCATCGTACGTTACTGTGTTGAATTTTCTTAAAAAATCCCAAGAATCAATCAACAAATGCTGATAACCCTGGTGAAAATTTTTTAATTTGGTGTCTATAAAGATGGCTAGTGGTTGTGTTTTAGAGTGTTGGGAGGTTACAATGGGCCTTAAAGGTGGGTTTTGGACATCTTTATGTATCTTTGGGATGCCGAATATTTCTGGTATTACAGGTTTGGGGACTCTAAAATAATTGTATAGGTCTACATCTATGAGCCCCTGTAGTAGGTTGTCTTCTAACCATATATCTATCTTTTTATAACTAATGTTCATTTCGTTCCTTGAAGATATTGTATATCTATTACCAGTATGTAATATATCTAGCATCCTATCTGTATAGTTCCAGTGGTCCATAAGGACCACCCCCCCACCTTTATCGGGCTTTATAATCCTTATTTTTTCATTTGTCTGTAACATCTTTAATAAGGATATTTCTTCTTGTGACAAATTGCTGTATTCACCTATACCATCATCCTTGCCAAACCCTTCCCTTATCATGTATGAGACATAAGTCTCAAAATTGGAAATATCATGCTGTAAGGGGGGATTAAATGTACTTTTTCTCTTCAACGCATTGGCCATGTATTGGTCATTGTTGTTAAATGTTGCTTTAAAATGTAACTTCCTGGCAAAAAGTTTCACATCCAATAAAATTTTTTCTATTCCTGGCTTCTTTATAGGAATAAATGTGAATCCTTTTGAAAAGAGACTAAAGAAAGAAGGTGTTATTTCCAAGTCTGTAAAGTTGTAAATAAAAAAAATGATATTCTCTTACATCACATATTGGGATGTTACAATTTTCTTCATAAAAGGAAATTATCTCATTTCCTATTGTTTCCTCATTTTGTAAACCACCTGTTTCTTTATTGCCCTTTGATACATTCAGACATTCATAACTAAAAGGAATTTTTATCTGGATCTCATTTACTGATAATTGTTCACCCCCCTCCTTTGTGAATGTATGTTCCCCGCTGCTTCCACATATGAAAAAGGGTAATGTTGTTTCCGTACCCTTGCTGACCTTCTCACTCCCTCCATATGTTCCCCTAAAGGGTGATACTGGTCAGTTTCTCTACCTTCAAATAAGTCCCTGGAAGCATAGTGGGAATCTACTTGCTCTTCTTCACTTTCACGCACCTCTGTCTCATATGCATGGTGTGTTTCCCGTCCAAAAGTTACATTAGAAGCAGTATTTCCAAAATTTACATTGTTTCCATATGATTTATTTTTAAAATATTTGTTAGGATCAATATATGCTTTCCCTTCTTTATAGTCATGTAGGTCACATTCTATCTTACCTAACTTCCTTTTGTAATTTTTAGCCATACTAATGTCTACATCGTGTAACACTCTAAAGTAAACATCTTTATACTCATGAACTGTAAACATTAAATCTTTGGTAATTTCAACATGTAACATATCAATCCGTTTTTTAATAGTTATCAATGACTCGTTGTTACTATCAATCATTGCCTTAAGGATAGAAATACCACATTCATTTAAAATATCAGATATCGTTTTAAATAAATTTTCGTTCCCCTTGATGTTATTAGGGTACTTGTTTAACCTCAACCCTTTAGGTACAATGTTCTGTTCAATGCACAGGGTTAGGTACCAATTGTCCAAACACAAACTTTTGTATTTAAATAAGTCTGTTTCAAATTGCTTACATTTATCCTTATAGTTGTAAGTATTCTTCGGTAACTGTTCATTTGCATTCATAGTTGCTGAAAAGGATTTTTCAAGCCATTCAGTAAAAGAAATATCTTTGTAAATGTCCAAACCACCTCTGTTGTTGTACATTGAACTTCTATTAGGTCCAAAGCGAACTTGTTGGTCCGTGCGGTCGCAAGTACTTCTCCCTTGGTTCAGGGCTCCGCCATCATGGTCCGTTACAGTCTGTGGTGACATCAACACCCTCCGACTCCCTTGGGGGCTTCCCTGACCACAGGGGATAGAATCACTGGTGCCCTGCGAATTGCCTGGACCATTTCCATTCTTGGTATGATTATTTATAAGTTCCACGAGCTGGCTAAGTAAAGATTTGTCGTTATCCATCGGAGACCCTCGTAACAGCTGGCGGATGCACTAGGAACCAACAACCACAACTCCTCCACTCAAAGTATAAACCAACGAAAAACAAACACCGCCGACTTTACAATGAAGGGTGTATCCTGTACCAAAACTATAGCCATAGCCAGAGAAAATAACAGGGTGGTGCACAGTAAGCACTTGATGAAAAAATCACTAGTCGATGAATAAGTCAATAAACCAAGAATTTAATTCCAAATAGGACAAACAGCAACCTGGGATTGAGCGCGCTTTCTTCTGTTATTATCAGACTTCATCAGAATCCAAATAGTTAGCTGTCCCATGCCCTTAAGTACTATTTACATACCAAATTAATCAATTAATCAATCAATGACTTATATAAGTTAAAGTCAGTACATTACTAAAGTCCTGAAAACTTACTTTTACAAATATTTCAATGGAACTAATATTACAATGACTTTCATATAGTTAAAACATTTTAATAAAAAACATTTTAATGAAAACCAAATGAAGTAAAAACTTATTAAACATATAAAACATTTTTAAAAATTCTAAAACATTTAATGTTATGTTAACTATTAATATGTGCAGGTATATTCTAAACCAATTATATAGCCACTCAATAAAACCAAAATTTGTAAACATTGATATATGTTTAATAAATGGTATTGCAGTGTTACTATTTGACAACCTATACTAACTATCTAACATGATAAATGAATGTCAAACTGTATGGTAATTACTATACCCAATATTATGTATACATAGTGGTAGTAATAGAAATTAGATAAAAGACAATAGACCCATCAACAAACCAAAATCTTCATAACAAAAGAATATATTACAATGAATTCAAATATGCTTTATACACATGAATAATATGCATAATACATGAATATAATTATTTGTATAGAGAGTTTTTTATATATATATGTGTACAAATATACTATACATGAATTGGTATATTATAATATAAACTCATAAATATATAAGTAAAATAAATTACTTAAAGCTTTAAATTGATTGTATAGTATTATATTGGTTTGGGATCATTGGCCAATAATTTCAAGGCCGGTTTAATAGAAAGGTGGTCGTTCAACCCACCTTGGCCACATGCATCCAATCTAAGTTGCCACATTAACTCTTTAAATTCTAGCTGGGATTCCCAGTCACCACCCCTTTCACTTTTCTTAACCTCCTCCAAAACCCAAAACTTAATATTAGTATTGGCACATGACATATAATGCCTATATAAGGCATTATTCTTGTTACGTTTATTAATATCCCTCATATGTTCATAGATGCGTTGCTTCAATTTACGTTCAGTCTTGCCTATATAGTATTTATCACAGATTGAACAAAGTGCTAAATAAACCACCCCTTTGGTTTGGCATGTATAGTAACCTTTACTTTTTAGCCTTACATCTAATTTTTTTCAACCAAAGGGTTTTACTGCCCAATATAAAAGTACACTGGCCACATCTCCCACACTTGTGTGTTCCAACCTTTTGTTGGGCTCCCACTATATTGGGAGTCTTCTTTCTCTCAAATATTTCCTTAAAGTTGGTGTTTTTCCTAAATCCAAATCTTAATGGTTCTTGGAAAACTGTACAATCAGTACTAATATTGGAGAACATTTTCCACGCCTCATTGATTCCCCTCTGTATCCAGTGTATGCCTTTAAAATATGTTAGCATTAAGCGGGGCAATACTCTGGCACTTTGGGTAGTATTATGTGTCACCATCTGGTGGATGGTGGATGTGCCATCTTCTTGTGGATTAGAAGTTAGAAGTGGGTAGTAATGTGTATTCCTTTTCTTTAGGACCTCACGTTTTACATTTTTGGTAAGTCTAGATGGATAACCCCTTGCCTTAAATAACTGTTGTATAAAATTCATTTCAGCATAACATGTATCGTCGTCACTAGTCATCCTAGATGCCCTAATCATTTGTCCTTTAATGATGTTCCTTCTTAAGTACAATGGATGGTCACTTTCAAAGTGGACATAGGAATTGGAGAAACACTTTTTTCTAAAAATCTTAGATTCATATTTATTTTCTGACTTATTTTTTATTATAGTTACATCAAGATAGTTCACATGTTCTGTATGGTATTCAAATGTAAATTCCAAAAAACTAGTTGTAGTGTGTAGGTATCCAATAAATTCCTTCAACTCTTCCACATTACCTTTCCACACTACAAGAATGTCATCCAAAAATCTAAAATAGGAGACGACATATTGCCAAAATCTTGATTTGAATACAAATTCCAACTCCCAGAACAACATGATAATGTTGGCATAGGTGGGGGCACAGGCAGATCCCATAGCCACTCCACCTATTTGATGATAAATGTCGCCCTGGAAGAAGAGATAATTGTTTTTCAGAACAAGTTCCATATTCTCAAGTAATAGTCTGAAATCAATTGGGTTTAAATTTTTAAATTCTGTTAACATGTGTTCGAACCATATTAGACCCAATTCGTGAGGTATAACTGAATGTTTTTTATTAAAATGTTTTAACTATATGAAAGTCATTGTAATATTAGTTCCATTGAAATATTTGTAAAAGTAAGTTTTCAGGACTTTAGTAATGTACTGACTTTAACTTATATAAGTCATTGATTGATTAATTGATTAATTTGGTATGTAAATAGTACTTAAGGGCATGGGACAGCTAACTATTTGGATTCTGATGAAGTCTGATAATAACAGAAGAAAGCGCGCTCAATCCCAGGTTGCTGTTTGCCCTATTTGGAATTAAATTCTTGGTTTATTGACTTATTCATCGACTAGTGTTTTTTTCATCAAGTGCTTACTGTGCACCACCCTGTTATTTTTGAAATTCTCTGGCTATCGTAGTGTTTTGGTACAGGATACACCCTTCATTGTAAAGTCGGCGGTGTTTGTTTTTCGTTGGTTTATACTTTGAGTGGAGGAGTTGTGGTTGTTGGAACATTTCTAAACCTACTAGACAACTTGGCTCCTTTGAGAACTAAGAGAATTAAGAGCAAAACCATCCCCTGGCTAACTAAAAATACCTTAGCTGTCATACGCCTCTGTGATAAAGCTTTAAAGAACCATTATTAAAGCAAAACCCCAGCCACCCTAAATGATTACAAAATACTCCGTAACAGAGTTAAAAAACTCATTATGTCCAACCGCAAATCCTACTACATCACCCTCCAAAATGATCACAAAACCAACCCAAAAAAATTCTGGGATACCATCTCCACCCTCTTCAACCCTGGGAAAAAGGAAAACCCTCAACCAAAACATAATACTTCTGAAACCGACCTAGCCTCCCAATTTAACAACTTTTTCATCAACTCCATAACCAAATTAACATCATCTTTCACAAATAACTCTACTCATCCAACTACACTTCCCACAATCCCCCCCTCCTCAGGTACTTCCACCTCCCACCTATCTCTCTTCTCTCTCAAACCCATCCCTGTGTCAACTATTAAAAAACTCCTCCTAAAATTAAAACCATGCTCTAATGCCCCTGATAATATCCCTTCCTTTTTCCTAAAAACAGCTGCTGATGCCATTGCCTTCCCCATCTGTATTCTTATAAACCGGTCTATTCAAGAAGGCTATGTACCCCAAATCTGGAAGAAAGCATATATTATTCCCCTCCACAAAGGTGGAAACAATAATAACATCTCCAACTCTAGACCTATTGCCATCCTATCCCCCATCTCTAAAATACTTGAGAAATGTATTCATATACAATTTCTACCCCACCTCATCAACAATCACCTACTTACTCCCACACAACATGAATTCAGACCTGGTCACAGCTCTACTACTGCTCTACTCTCCTTCCTTGAAACCTTAAATAAAGAACGTGACTCTAGCTGTATTGTTTCCACACTCCTCTTGGATTTTTCTAAGGCTTTCAATACTATCTCCCACTATCTCCTTCTGACTAAGCTCTCTAATCTACAACTCTCACCCAATTCTATTAACTGGTTTGCCAGTTACCTTTCCAATAGGCAACAAGCCATCAAATGGAAGAAATCCACTTCCTTATTTCTCAACACTGCCACTGGTGTACCCTAGGGTTCTATATTAGGTCCCTTACTGTTTAACATTTTCATCAACGACTTCTACCGCACTATCCCTAATGCTAAAATCATCCAATATGCAGATGATTCAACAATTATCTGTGCTGCTAACTCCATTCCCACCCTGATACAACTAACACAAGATGCCTTCTCTACCACCGAACAATGGATGCTAGATAATCATCTAGCTCTTAATCAATCAAAAACTAAACTCATGTTATTCACCCCATCGAAAACCTTAACTATCAACATAAATTCATTCTCCATAACCAGTCACAGCAATACTACCCCTGAAACTGTTCCCAGTGCTAAACTATTAGGTGTTCTTATTGATAATCAGCTTAAATTTGACACTCATATACAAAGTAACATAAAAAAACTCACCAGAAACGTGGTATGTTCTATCCCCATATTCGCTTCGTCACCCCATCCACTAGATTCCTCCTCGCTTCCACATATCTCATCCCTTCCCTCCTTTATGGTGCCCCACTCCTTACCAATCTACAATCCTCTACCAAAACAAAACTCTCCTCCTGCTGTAATAAAATAGCCAAATTCATCACTGGCCACAGATCCTCCTCTCATCACTGCATTGCTCTTCACAAACTAAATTGGCTAGAACTTCCCAACTACCTTATCTACACTCAACTAACTCATGCCCACAAGCTCATATTCAAGCCCTCCCTCTGCCCTTCTCTTGCCTCAACCTTCACTATGCACATACCCAGCAGACCCCTAAGAACCAACACTCAGAACTTGATCGAACTCCACAAACCCGCCCGTCCAGCAGGCAAACTTCTACTCTCTTTTTCCCTAGCCCATCTCTGGAACTCCCTCCCACCTCATATTCGCAGCACCTGCAGTCTCCCCTCCTTTAAAACTCTCCTTCACTCACACTTACAATCTCTGTGGGAATGCTCATGTTCCCATCCTGCTTAACATTCCCAGCTACTATCTTATCCCTTAGCCAAACCAGATCTCCTCTACAGGAACTTACATACTGTAAATAAACACTTACATTTAATTCTGTGTACATACCTTCACACTATTGTCTTTAACTAAATATCTATCTTAGTGATTATAGAGAAAAAAAATTATCAGGATTGTAACCTCGAATGCGCAGATACTATGCGGATGCTGTAACCATTACACTGCTGACATTAACGGTGCTTCCGCCTATTTCCTATTTAGATGATTTCTATGTGTAAGCTTGGCAAAGCAAAGACCGGGAGCCCCCAAACTCACTGAGCTTCACGTACTCTTGAAAAAACAACATATAACAAATTTACTGTGAGACAATACATTACATTTCTAACTACATTAGGCATAGCCGCTCACTGACACACTTTAAGGGAAACCTTGTTGTGTGAATGGGTAACAGACTATACACCCCTGGGATCATGTGTCCCAGAAACATACAGCCAGGGGGTGGGGGAGCCTGTCTAGTTTGAATATCTGCAAGACCTGTTGGGGGAATTGAATGGTGTTGAACTGCCACTTTAACATGCCCTCTTTAGATCACTAAGTGCCCCTATCACCATCTTCAACAGCTACCAGCAACTCTGCCTGGAATTGCTTCATTGGCTATGCTTGACAGAGGCTCAGTTACTTCATCAATGGTGCAGGGAAGGCCAACACACTGTTGCTATGCTTTTAATTGCCCTTGAGCAGATAAGTAGTAGGCTATCTGTGAACCTCTAATGTGCAGGCTATCACAGCCATAATATGTGAATAAACAGACCTTCAGATCACAATATACGGTGAGAACTCACCATGTAGTCAGGAAGCAGTCGAGTACAGCAAGAACATACAGAACACTGATATTTAGTCACTCCAAAAGCCTATCTTGGAAGCTAGAAGACTTCTATAAGTTTAAGGCTGTCTATTGTTTACCAGTAGGTTACCTACAGGGGAGATGAAAAATAAGCACAGATGGGGAACATGCATATAATGATACCATACCAGCTTATGTGTCAGCCTTATGCTTTGGAATACTGGCCAAGGCTATTGGCACCCCCATGGTGCCTTATTTAGGAGAGTCTTGAAGGTGAATACCAGCTCCGTAAACAGCACAATAGCAGATTCAATGAGGATTATGCTATTCAACACCAGGGGTTGTGATCACAACATGCATGCACTCACAGCACTCCTCAGGATGGACAACATCAACATCTGTGCATTAACTGAAATCTGTCTTAAGGATCCTGAGAGCACACCAGCACTACAAGACTACAACCCATGACACACATTTCAGCCACAGAACATGGACGGACAGACATGGAGGGGCTGTATCCATATTCATCAGGGATGCATACACCTCCAGGTTAGTGGGGCAGCATGATACCTCTGGGATCATTCATGTGCAGCTAACATCAGCCACAACTGCAATGTGGAATGTGGCCTGCTAAGGATCACCCTCCATGACCCAGGTCCTCCACTCCACCTACCAGGAGACAGTGGACAACACAACAGTCCTAACGCACACCCTGGCATTGGTCGATGTCAACTACCATACCATTAACTGGGAAACGTACTCTGGTACTCTCTTCCAGGACCATCGCTTCCTGGAATGTATCACCTCATATGCCCTGTATCAGGTGGCAACCTCCCTAACGTAGGGTGGAAACTACTAGATGTGGTCATCATCAACATGGGCAACAGGTGCACTACAGAGGATGTTAACTGGTCACTGGTTAGATCTGACCATGAACTATTCACTGTTTCCACACCCTAGCATCTCTCCCACCCATGGATACCACAGTGTATACCTTTCCTACAGCTAAATTTACACTACTAGTGACAGGGGTGGGGGGGTTTCACAGCCCCCATGCTAAGGAGAAACACTGCTCAAGATACAGACAGATTTACAAATGCAGTCTATAAGCACCTACATGGATGTATGGATCATGCCATCACTGGTAAACCAAGACTCACTCCTCCTAGACAAGGACACCGGTCTGGTGGACCTCTGCAATAAACAGGCTATACTACAGAAGTAGGACAGTGTTCCAGACACCCAGCAAATCCCATGAAGGGCAGACATCTGTGACCACTATTAGTATGATACGTAGGTCCCTCATGACATCATCCAAGGCTAACATCAGCAGGAGAATATGCAAGGATTCAAAAGATAATCACAAAGCCTTCTTTGGCTATGTCAAGGATCTACATGGTGACACACAGATTTGCACTGTGCTGGTGAAATATAGCACAAAATATGGTGACCCTACTGATATCGCCAACATCCTTGCAGATACATTCGGTGCATACTTCACCCCCTAAAGAGCCCACAACACTACCTGAATGGTACAGTATCCCAACCATCAGAGACACACAGGTAGAAATGGCCCTCTCTAACAGCAGAACACAGCATCAATAGAGGCAGATGTTGAGCCAGACTGCATCTTGCAAACTGTACAAGACAACTTGCCCCCCACCTATTTAAGCATTTCTACCTCAGCCTCTCTACAGGCTACATGCCCATACAATGGCATGTGGCAACAGTTATTCCACTCCATCAAGGTGAAATCACAACTGACCATGGTAACTACCACCCCATAAGCCTGACTAGCTTGGTCTGCAATGGTATGATTCGCATCCTCATGGCACTCATTAACAATGACATTGGTAACCTTAATACATGTGACCCAACCCAGGTCAGCTTGGTTGAGTGCAATTCATGCCTACTGAACCTGTTTGACGTCTTACATACAGTCACCAAGATGTTAGATAATGGGGGAGGTGGTTCACACATACTACCTGGACCTTACCAAGGCTTTTGACACCATGCCCCACTCAGGTATTATTGATAAACACATCAGCCTGTACATTCACCCATACATCACAGGTTGGGTTGCCAACAGACTTACACACAGAACCCACATGGCACGACTAGTGGCCTCCAGGTCCAAATCTTGAACAGTCATGACTGATGTCCCACGGGTCTCAGTCCTGGGAGCCCTACTATTTGGCATATATGTCTCAGATGTTCAGGCAAACACAGGTGGATTACGGCAGACCATGTTTGGCAATGGCTGCAAACTGGAAGCCATAATTGATAGTTCAGCTGACACAGACATCCCTCAAGGGGCCTCACAGAGAATGTCACAGGGTGCCAATGACACGGCCTCCAGCCAAGTGCCACTAACTGCATGGTCATTCCATTGTGGAATTGGCACCCACATATTAACACATGAGTGGCAGCCACTTTAATACAGATGAGGTAATGGGATATCTGGGGACTAAGGTAGATAGTGATCTCCCTTTGACAATCATATCTTCACAGTAGTTAGGACATCCTTTTATGTAGGCCATCTGATTACTATGGGATTCCCATCTAGACATACTGGGGTTATAGTGCCTCTTTACTCATCACTCATCATTCCCATCATAGGGTATAATAACCCATGTGGGATGTACCTCAGTGGACACGTCCAACAGCTGAGGGGTCCATGAATGTACCTCACCAAAGGGAATACTGGCCTGCAACATATGGCCTATGCAGCCGGGCTGAATAAACTCCTGCTTTACTCAGTGGCATCTCGTTTACCCAGAGATGACCTCCACTGGCCAACACAGCCATGTCGAACTCAGGCTTGATGGATATTCTCCACCTATGGAAATCCATGTCATAGTGAGCCACACACTGTAGTGAGCTGACCTTGCCACAACAATAACCAGAGGATGCTGGAGGGACAGCTTCCTGTCACAGACACTCCCCATACTTTGGAACAACATCCCTAACTACATTATACAGAGCCCCTCACTACCGCTCTGCAAGAGAAACCTTGAAAAATTGATGGGGAACAGTAGATGCACCCCAGGGATCCCACCATTGGCTCTGCTCCACAGAGGGATGGTTAATGAATCAATGGGGTGGCAAAAGCTGACACATTTTGGCTGGCCTCATGAATGGCCTCTGGAAGTTGGCCAAGTACCTACCTATGAATCTATATATATACAGTATCTGCATATGCTGATAGCTTAATTTACTGTTCAGGTGTTGACTTATCTTGTGCCAATGGCTGTTGTGTGTGCAATAGTTGAGGGTTGCCTATGTTGGATGCACACAGTAGACTGCCTATACATGACAATTTACAGGTAGTCTTGTGCGTGTGCCATCCATTTTTACTGTGTGTGCAGGTGGAGAAAGGTGTCAGTCCCTAGGTGCCTACACTGTCAGTGTGTGTGTGCTATATGTTCCCTCTTTGCCAAGGCATGGGCATACTGGGCACGCCTCCATCTGTCTACTGGGGCTAGCTCAGGGTGTTCATGGTCTGAGTACCTCTGTGCCTGTGGGGCCCTTGGCAATGGTGGTGGGCTGTGAGGGCCTTAACCATTCTGTCACTGCTGCAGTTGTTTCCACAGGACCATATTGTGTAGCATAACACACACTATGAAGATGTGGTTACATGTGCCTGGAGAGTACTTCAAGGTTCCACCAGATATGTCCAAGCAATGGAACTGTGATTTCAGCATCCCAAACACATGTTCTATGATGATTCTGGTTTGTGTGTGTGTCTCATTATGGCATTCCTGCATGGGTGTGTGTGCATTTCTGATGGGAGTCATCATCCATGGCTCCAGTGCATAGCCAGTATCCCCCACCAGGTGGCCATTTGTGATGTCCCTCCTGGCAAATAACAGATACAGCTGTGAGGCATGCCAGATGTGGGAGTCGTGATAGCTTCCAGGACTGTCAGCACAGACATCCATGATAATGCCCTGGGCATTGCACATGACCTGGCAATTGATGGAGGGGTTTCCCTTGCAGTTTATGTAGTGCCTACCCTGCTCACCAGGTGGTGACTTGATGTGTATGTGCATGCAGTCTATTGCACCCAGTATCTCTGGGTATTCTGCCACACGGCGGAAGAGACGCATGTTGCTGGCCAACTCCTCCTGCGTTTGGGGGATGTATATGTGCTCATTGGCATGTGGTAACATGGCATCCAGGAACTGATGTAGTACCCTGGATGCGAATGCATGTGAGATACCCATGATATCCCCAGTTGGTCTTTGAAAGGTATCTGTAGCTAGTATTCTCAGGCTTACACATACCTTCGTATCCACTGGGATGGGTTCCCCCTCTGTTTGTTCTGGCTCTGAGGCATGGCCGGCACAGCTCCACAAGTTGTTGTGGGGTGTCCCTATCCACCCTGTAATGCTCTGCTATCTCCAGATCATGTAGCCCCTGGAAGGTTACCCTGGGTCTGAACAATCTCCTACTCCTTTGGTGCCTGTGGTGGTCATGTGCATCATCCTCCACACCACCTTCATTCTCCAATGCATGCTGGTAGATCAAAGCTATGGCAGCCCCTAACATGTACATAATAAAAGTTCCCCATCTGTATACACCACTGGTGCAGAGTGTATGGGAATACACAAATGTGTGTGAGGTGCTTTCACACTTTATAGTAGTGTGCTATGGATGCTGCTGACATAAGTGGGTGTGTATGAGCTGTTCCAGCTGCTGCGTATCTTAATTATGGGTTTTACAATGAGTACTGCATGTGTGGGAACTTTAGTGTGGAGATCTACTTGCCTGCCTTGATTAATCTGTTGCCCTTTAATTCACTTTTAGACCTGGATCCCCTCCCATTATCAGGCATGCATCCACCTGCCATCTTTCTTGTTTTGTACTTTCCCTACCCAGTCATGGCAAAATGTGCCTTGTAGCTGATATACTTCATATCACCTTTGTTCTGCTTTGACACTTTGCTGTTTTCTTTGCAGTACAGCCCCTCCCCTTCCCTGTTCTGCAGGTAGCTGCTTGCTGCCTTGTTAGCTGTTGTCAATGGCCCACTGTAAGCTCCTAGGTGTTAATTAGTCATTTGTACTCCAATTTCACTGCTGCAGCATTTCCTTATTTCTTTCCTATATCCTTTCTGTTTCAGCTGCAGTGTGTGCTGCGCATACCCGTTTACCAGGTTTATGCACGTTTTCATCTCTGTTCACATGTATACTTGGTTACCTTGTGTACTCTCAGTTAAGCATAGCTATGGGCAATTCGACACACCCCTATCCTGCAGCTTTGCCTAGCTAGGGGCAAACCAGTTTAGCAATGCTCCAATGTGCTTACAGCAATGGCGACATACCCCTCTCTTGATGTCATCTTTATCTCAAGGGCTCATCTTGGTGTTATAATGCTATGCTGTGAGGCGCATCCTTACACCAGCGGGGAATCTGTGATTCATTATTACTCCTCTCATTTGCATGGCATTGCCTACTAATTCCTAGCTACTGCGCATAACACTGTCACTGCCCATAAGCAACCCTTGCGCCATGAGTATGGTGTAGCATGCCTGCCATTGACTATTATGGGGAAATCATGATATGTGTTTCATTGCGATTTTATTCTATATTTTTATATATTCCTTGCGATCACCTTTGCGCACCACTGTCCTGCGCTTCCATGTCACGGTAGTGCGACTATATATATATATTAAATAATAAGTAACAAAGTTACACTCGGAGAAGTAAACACCACACACCAACAGAGAAATAATGTAAAATAGCAAAAATGTGTAACTTCTTGGTGTGTGCAACCATGCATCAAAAGAAAGTTCAAACGTAGCAACAGTTCTTCTTCAAATAAAAAAGATTTTAAAATCGTGCACTGGTAAGCGCTTTCACAATAGCTTCTTCAGACCAACAAGCACATTACTACAAACACTACTATACTCAAACCAATTATGACGTGACTTAATTATTAACCCTTCATTACCATTAAGCATACTAAAATACATCAAAAACATTTCTTTTTTAAAAAATCATTCTTATGTACGCATGTTTAACTAACCACAATTAATAAAACAAATAAAAACACTTATTACTAAAATATGTATAATGCAAAAAAATACATATACTAACTAGCAGCATGAATTCTATTGCATTGACAAAAATAACAAGTATGCAATTAATAATTATCATGGAGATCAACGGGCTTTTAAAATAGGTTTTAGTGAAGCTCTCTCATTGAGGCCATGACCTCTATCTGCCCTAAGTTTCAATATCCAAGTCAGTTCTCTTTTTTCAGTATTATTCCTAATATTTCCTTGTCTAATTATGGGATAAATGATATCTATAGCCATAAATTTAAATATATGATGATTATTAAACCTCAGAACATGTTTAGCTAACGCATTATTCTGATACTGTATTTTAATGGCATATAAGTGCTCTCTAATTCTTGTCCGAAAAGATCTATTAGTCTTCCCTATGTAAAATGAACTACATGCTTCACATTCAGCTAAATAAACTATATTTGCTGTATCACAAGTAGCATTTATTCTAAAATTACAAACTTGTCCTGTATCAGGATGGATAAAGTAACCTTTATTATTAATGTAGCTACAATAATTACAGTGACCACATGGACTAGTGTTACAAGTGTTACTGGATGTCTTCTTAGTAAAGTTAGAACATAACAGTCTCTTAAGATTAGGTTTATTTTTAAATCTAAATGATGGTTTATCTCCTACAATCTTTTTAAAATCAGCATTACTAGTAAGTACCTTCCAATGGTTGTTAATAATATTGTATAGAGCACTGTTATCATTCGTATAAAACATTGATATTTATATTTTCATCTTTGAACCTATTAACTTTATCCATTTCTATAGGTGTTGAAAAGTATGACGCAGCTCTATCCTGTCTAAGTATGTCTAAATCTGACAGGCTTCTATCTACTTCTATTGCTTTATATCCACGACTCGCAAGTCTATCTTTAAAATTATTTATAGCTTCATAAAAGCCTGTATCACTAGCATTCAAGCGAGAAATTCACATACCTTGTCCCCTTATAATGTTTTAAAAAGTATAATGAGGATGCATGCTACTTCTATGCAATAAGTTATTTCTTTGGCCCTGTTTCCTATATACCCCTGTATTAATATATTTATCCATAACTCTTTCCATGTATACATCTAAATATTCGATGTATACATTGGAATAGCTGTAGGTAAATTTCAAGAATCCAGTCATACAATTCATGTCTAAGATAAATTTGTCCAAATGCTTCCATTCCAAAGCAAAAAAAATGTGTCTTCTGTAGATGTCACATTTGAACAAACAATTTTCCTCCCATTAGGCTAAAACCATGTTGGGGTAGCTATTGGCGCAAGAAGTGCCCATAGCTATGCCATCACATTGAATGTAAAAACATTGTTCAAACACAAATATGTTGTTTTCTAATATCACTTCCAGAAAAAGACTTAGTAAATCTATATATCTCTGGTCAAAGTCACTATGTAATTTCAAATACTCTTTAACTGAGTCTATACCAATGTCATTGGGTATTACCGTGAAAAGTGACTGGACATCTAAAGTGACAAAAAATGTGTCAGAACTAATCCTCTGCATGTTACTATATTCATGCAAGTCCAACAAAAATTGTCTAGTATCTTTAAGGAGATAAATATTGTCATTAAGTATAGGTCTCAGAGCTCTCTCTACGTATATTGAGAAAGGTTCAGTACACCAACCTTTCCCTGAGACTATGGGTCTCATCGATGGATTCATGCTATTTTTATGAATTTTAGGAAGTCCTTGTATAACAGGGATCATTGGAAATTTCACCAACAAATATTTACCCAAGTCTGAAGTGATGTCATTACTTTTAACTAAGTCTATAATTAAAGTAGAAATTTGATATTTAATTTCTTCAACTTTATCAATATTAATGAGTCTATAATGTTTCTCATCACTCAACAATTTATTCATAGCTTCTTGATATTTCTCTTAGTCCATTATGACTATAGGACCACCTTTATCTGCTGGTCTTATCATAATAGTTCGATCATTACGTAAATTTGAGAGTGCTATCCTATCTCTAGCTGTAAAGTTAGTATATTTCTTACTAGATCTATTCACATTGTTTGGATTATAGTATTCATGCAGTTCATCTTCTACTAAACTGTAGAATACATCTACTATTGGGTGACTATTGGGTATATAAGTACTTGGCTTCTTAAAATTACTTTTCTTGTCATTAGGCATTGTACCAAATTCATATTGTAGCAAAACACTCCTTAAAAACATTTTAATATCTATCAAGACATCTGTTAAATTATTAGTACTAGTAGGAATAAAGTTCAGGCCTTTATTCAACACTTTAATTTCATCTTCAGTAAATGATCTCTTTGAAATGTTTAAAGTCAAGTTGTCACTGTCCGTTGCCACATTTTTTTGATAGTCTGATTGGACTGTCTCTCTAATGAATGTTTCCTCTTGGTCCTGCCTCGACTGGCAGAGCGGTCTCTTTTCATCCCTCTCTCCAAAGGCGAAGGTACTTACTAGTAATGCTGATTTTAAAAAGATTGTAGGAGATAAACCATCATTTAGATTTAAAAATAAACTTAATCATAAGAGACTCTTATGTTCTAACTTTATTAAGAAGACATCCAGAAACACCTGTAACACTAGTCCATGTGGACACTGTAATTATTGTAGCTACATTAATAATAAAGGTTACTTTATCCATCCTGATACAGGACAAGTTTGTAATTTTAGAATAAATGCTACTTCTGATACAGCAAATATAGTTTATTTAGCTGAATGTGAAGCATGTAGTTCATTTTACATAGGGAAGACTAATAGATCTTTTCGGACAAGAATTAGAGAGCACTTATATGTCATTAAAATACAGTATCAAAATAATGCGTTAGCTAAACATGTTCTGAGGTTTAATAATCATCATATATTTAAATTTATGGCTATTGATATCATTAATCCCATAATTAGACAAGGAAACATTAGGAATAATACTGAAAAAAGAGAACTGACTTGGATATTGAAACTTAGGGTAGATAGAGGTCATGGCCTCAATGAGAGAGCTTCACTAAAACCTATTTTAAAAGTCCGTTGATCTCCATGATAATTATTAATTGCATACTTGTTATTTTTGTCAATGCAATAGAATTCATGCTGCTAGTTAGTATATGTATTTTTTTGCATTATACATATTATAGTAATATGTTTTTATTTGTTTTATTAATTGTGGTTAGTTAAACATGCATACATAAGAATGATTTTTTAAAAAAGAAATGTTTTTGATGTATTTTAGTATGCTTAATGGTAATGAATGGTTAATAATTAAGTCACGTCATAAATGATTTGAGTATTTATAGTAGTGTTTGTAGTAATGTGCTTATTGGTCTGAAGAAGCTATTGTGAAAGCGCTTACCAGTGCACGATATTAAAATCTTTTTTATTTGAAGAACTGTTGCTACGTTTGAACTTTCGTTTGATGCATGGACGCACACACCAAGAAGTTACACATTTTTGCTATATATATTAAATGTTAATTTTATATTTTGTACATTTTTTTATGGCAATGGCTATACATTTAGCCATTAGCACATATTAACAATATAATACATGTGTTTGGTCAGCTGTCATGGCTCCGATTTTATGTTTGCAAAAATGTAAACCGTTTTTTACAGTTTATATTTCTGCATGCTTACACTACACCTGCACCACTTCCTAAATTTCTACATACCTTCATTTGCATGCTACACTGCTGCAAATGGGGTAATTAGCATACAAGGCTCAGGAGTTGTGCGGCCGTAGCGTATGCAGCTAATGCACATGGGAAAGACTCGTATCTGAATGGCTCGGCGACCATCTTTGGTGTTAGAACACTGACGCTACGCCTGCACCTGCCGCAAGCTTCATGAATCCCAGGGTGAATAAAATTAGTCCAGCAACAATTTACAGTACACAATTCTGAAGAAACAAAAAAATATACTTAGCTATGTATATTTCCAGATAGTTTGAAAAGAGCTCTGTTAGACACAGGTTCCAGCAATGATATGTTGGTAGCTAAATAACAACTGGAAATGGGCAGTTTGGCATTTGAGTATGAAATTAAGCAAGGAACAGAAAAGTAAAATTCTGCTAAGATAATTCCACTGGTTACATGGTTAACTTTCTACTTCAACAGCCTAAAATATGATTTCTTATATGAATATCAGCAGATGTTCAATACAAAAATCAGACTGACCATACATACTTTGCATTTAGAGATAGACGAGCTCTATAAACTAGGCTTGCTCTGGTATGGAGCATCACTTTCTTATAATATTTATAACCAAATTAAAACAAGAAAAGCCACTGGGCCAACTAGAAACAATCTCAGCATATTCTATATGAATATGTACTGGAAATGAAAACAGATTTAAGGGACTAGACCTGGTGATAGACTACCTGTGGAAGTTTTAGAAGTGGCTAAAGAGAGAAAGAGAGCAAAGACAAATAAGACAGGAAAAATACCAAACCAAATGTGGAGTTTGAGAGACTAGTAAGAAGAGATAAGAAAGAAATTCTAAATGAGCAGTGCAAAGAATCTGATTATTCTCCAATTTGCAATCAAATCAACCACATTTACTTCTTCACTGACTTACTGCTACCTTGTAAGTTTTATATTTGAATGATCCTTTAATAAAGACAGAATTCAAGTTTGTGCTGTGCTCTGTAAGTGAGCTTGACAATTTTTAAAAGGGTGCTGTTTAAATTGCAAAAATACGCACGTACGCTTCTTCTTTCCTGTCTTACAGGAGTACTTGATAACTGTTTTCAGGATACCTTGGTTATTTGTTCCATTGTTTAATAAATTGAATATTTTTATTATTTTAAATCAAAATCTATCAGTGCCTTCATTATTAAAGTTATTCAAAACAGAAAACTAATAAGAAGATGAGTTACTCCGGAACCAATCAGTCAGCTGCTTGCTGAAACATGTGGGCCTCTGCATATCCCAGACTAGTAACTGGATGACAATGCAGAGCACACCTCATCCAAAATAAATCTGAGTGACCATCACTAGTCTGAACATGCAAAGAGAGCGTGACCATATGCTGCCAGCGACCTAGAAGGTTTGATTATCCTGAGGAAGCAGAAGGTCAGATGAGAGATGGAAGATTAGAGTCGCTAATGCTGCATCTCCTTGGTCAGGGCAGAGTCATTAAAAAAACAAACAGCAATAGCATCCTAAGAAGGAGAATGCACATTAATGGATATGTTTTGGAACATACTGTCCTGACCTTATCTTCTTGCTTAAGTTGTAAACAGGATTGAACTTGCACAGCTTTTACTGGAAGGGAGATTCTCCATACTTCCCATAGGGGGAGTCTTTAAGTATATTTGTACTCATTCTCACAAATATGAAAGTGGACTTTGCACTTTGCACCTTATCCAGATAAAGGAAGAAGATATATAGAAAGGTTATCTATCCTTTACAGAAATTTATTTTTCTATGCAATGGCATTATCAGATTCTACCTCAATCCATCAGTGGTACTGACTTCACATGACTACATAATTTAGACACAGGACTGAGCTGACTATAAGACACTTACAGGAAGACATTATCTTTAAAGCCAGCTCCACCAAGAAACTGCAAAATGATGCATGTTTTTCCATCTTTTGATTTCTTTTGCAGCACTAATGCATTTACATAGCTCTAAGTAGTTTGTATTACTTTATACATTTTTGTACACCAATCTGATTTAATAAGAATAGCCATACAGGCCTCATTTTGTTTTACAGACTGTTGTTAGGCTTTTCTAAAAGCAGTCTGTGTCTCTTACACACCACAAAACCAAGTCACTGTTATCTTTTCTTTTTTTGGATGTCCGTGGAGATTTTTTTTAGTGTTTCGGATCTTTATTAGAAGTAAGCTACTGAACAGTCCCACAGTCTTTTTTTTTTAGTTAGTTTTAAATGTTTATCCAGAAAGTTTCTAAATGATACTCCTTTGTTAAACTTCTATTTTAAACTGAGGTGTTAACTTGCTAATCACTCACTGCTTAACAATAATCGTCTGTGAGTGAATTCACACTTGAAAACAATTAGTGTTTCTCTTTATTTTTTGTCTCTGTACCCTATTTGAATTTGAAAGCAATGACCTATTTATTTTTTTATTAAGGCTATGTCAGGTGCAGCTTTCCTCCCTTCATAGCGACTGATTTCCACAGTGACTCTGTGAGGGTGTCGATGTTGTAACAAATGCTAAAAGAAAACAATGGGAGATCTGAAAGACAATGAAAATGGTGTTCAAATCCAGGTACAGACAAGAAACATATTCAAAGCAAGTGTGTGCTCATGCACACCCTTTGTACATCACTTGGAAACACTGCAGCTTTTTCAGGTCACACTATTTATTTAATTATTTATTTATGTATTTTGTTACTACCAGGAAAGTCCATCTGAGTGCGAAACCCATTTTCAGTGGAAACTTGGGGGGAAAAGCTCCAAAAATGTATCGAACAAGACACAAGCACTAACATATGCAAATAAAGAAAATATACAAGGTGAAAACCTTAAACCATTATGCCAAACCCATATATAAGTGATACAAGCTGACTGATAAGCAGACAGACTGGTGTAATACTAGCGGATAATTACGTAATTATACTGGATATCATAAATACAAATGGTTTAGATACAGGTACATGATGGGGACATGGCTTAATGTGAAGACAATGTGTATAATCAGCACACTTATAGTTTGTAATATAGTTTTTGCAAGAGTGAGTAAAAGGAGAAATGGTAGACAGGGCGTAGTGTGCATATATTAGAGCGAGAGAGAGAGAGGGAGAGAAATGATATGTACTATAGAATGTAGAAGAAAAAGGCAGTGTCGTAGGTTAGGATGATAAGTTTATTATACAGGAAATTAATGATAGAGGTCTGCAGAGGTTCAAAAAGATTAAGTAGATGTAAACAGAAATATAGTGTAAAGACAGGAAAATAGTTGAAAGGAAAGTCAAGAGGTTTATGAAATTAACTTGCTGGTGAGCAGAGCATGACTGCAAGTTTTGTAAGTACTGGAATAATTCTGATTTGAAAGATTGGTTATTTTCAGTTTGCCCTGCTGAGAGGGATATTGATTCCATATGTTGGTGATGTGATATGGGTATAGGGAATTTCTTGCAGCATTGTGTGATTTATTTATCTGTAGGAGCAATTTGTCTTTAGGGTGAAGGTGCACAGGTGCACAAGCTTTTCTGCTGCTCTTGGAGCAACTCAGTTGTGCACTGAGCAGCGTTGCCTTATTGATTAACCTTAACCTACACAAAGTATAGGTTCCTCTTGCAGTACTGTCAAATTAACCCATTCCTGTCCCTAAACACCATACAGTAAGAGCATGCTATCATGGATGGGCAGTTTCCCATCATTTCTCTGGCCAGCCTGATAGACATGGGCATTCTGAAGTAATGTAGCAATTGTCTCATGTATATTGACAACCACTTACTTCTAAAACAAAATACTTTATGTCAGAGATGTAGTTACACTATGAAATTGGAGGCAAGACTTTCACATAAGGATGAAACGAACGCCAAACAGGTCATCAACACACACACACTTCCCACACAGAATAAGGACATGACACATAAACCTACATATGTAGAGGTATTCAACAGTAACTTGCCAAAAGGAAATGGGGGGTGGCATAATGGTTAAGGTGCTTACCTTACAGACACAAGGTGCAGGGTTTGATTCTCACATGGCATAATTGGCTATGCTTAAAATGGCCCACACAGGCAGCTAGCCTAGTACTAACCTATGAACCTATAAAAGATCAGAGGCCTCCAAAATGGAAATGACTTACACACATAACAATGCAGAAAACAAACATGACATATAATGACACGCATACCAGTTTCTCAACAAATAAACCCATAAGGAGTAACACCACAAAACCGAATGTAGTGGTAATAGATGACTCCATTGAGAGACACTCTGATGCTCTTCTCAAAAGGCTGGATAAGGAGCAGGTTACAGTTAGCTGCCTTGTCATGCGCCGGGATCTGTCAACTCACTCAAGCACTCATCCACAAGTATCAGTATGATTCTGTCATAGTCCATGTTGGGGAGAGTGACTTGAGATGTACCTCACTGGATTATATGAAGAGAGACATGACTGAGCTCTCAGATTATGTGTCACAGGCAGGTATAAGCCTAGACTTAAGCAGCATTCTACCTTCTCCAAGGATGATGCCACAATACAAACAAAAAAATGATTGACCAACATTTGGCTTAGCTTCTGGTGTCAGTCCAAGGTGATCCAATATCTGTCATCCTGGGAAGACATTACTGACAGGCCATGCTGCTTTTAATGAGGTGGTCTGTACCTGTCTCCTCTAGGCTTTCAGATACTAGCAAAGACATTACTCACCCTTATTATGTCCTTTTTTAGGCAATGTAAAAATAACCAACCTCTCAACATAACAGAATCCTCTCTAGATAAACTCATGGTAATGCTGCTTAATGCTAGGAGTCTAAACAAGAAACTGCACTCCCTGGAAGCACTCCTCACTTTGGAAGATGCTGATGTCTGTGCAGTCACTGAGACATGGTTCAAAGGTGTGGAAAGCACCCTTGCTGTGCAGGGCTACAATGCCTTCTATGCATTCAGGCCACAAACTGAGCATGAAAAAAACAAAGGAGGAGGTGTATCCATCTTCATTAAGGATATGTACACTTCGAGACTGATCAAACAGTATGATTCTCTTGAGCTACTCCATGTCCAATTAACTATAGGCAAAGCCCCCTACCACATCCTAGCTAGCAATGCAACAAAAGGAAGAAACTAATGTCTAAGAACAAGAGGGAACTGACTCAGCAGAAGAAGGTCACCCTTCACAACTTGAACAACTAAATTAAATATCTTGTAAAGTCCTCTAAAGCCAATTACAGAGCTAAACTAGCATCCCTAGCTAAGGATAATCACAAGGCATTCTTTAGCTACATCAGAAATCTAAAAGGGAAGGCCCAGCTTTGTGCCAAACTGAGGACATCTCCAACCTGCTAGCAGACAGATCTACTGCAAACTTCACCCCCCTCTCTCCACCAGACATACCCCAAAACATACCTGTCACCAGTCCTCTACCTAGTATCTCCAAGGAACAGGTCATAACCACATTCTCCATAGCCAAAAACACAGCCTCTGTGGGACTGGATAACATCCCAGGCTGCCTACTAAATGATCTGAAACTGACCTAGCGGAACCACTTGGCACTCTCTTCAACTACAGCCTAAGTACTGGCTTTGTCCCAGCAGAGTGGAAAACAGCAACATTAATTCTTTTGCATAAAGGGGGTTCATCAACTGACTTTGGGAACTATAGAACCATAAGCCTAACCAGCCTTATCTACAAGGTCATGGAGAGAATCATCATGGACCTTATCAACAAAGACATAGGTGACCTTCAAAGTCTTGACCTTACCCAGTTTGGCTTAATTAAGGGTAGATCATGCTTATTAACCTCGGTGGACTTCTTTGAGAATGTCGCCAAAGCCCTGAATGAAGGCAAAACAGTACATACAGCCTATCTTGATTTAGCCAAGACTTTTAGACACAATCCCTAACTCAGGCATCATTGAGAAACTCACCTAGCCTGGGAATTAACCCATATGTCACTAGATGGGTAGTCAACTGGTTCACCGACAGAACGCATACAGTCAAATTTGGAAATTCCATTTTTACCAGCAGACCAGTTACCAGTGGTGTACCACAAGGATCTGTGCTGGGCTGCCTACTGTTTGGAATCTATTTCTCAGAAGTCCAGGTGAAAATAGATGGCCTGTGGCTTACCAAGTTCACCAATGACAACAAACTGGGTGCAATCATTGAGTCCCCCAATGATTTTGACATATTACAAAAAGGGCTTACATAGACAAATGACTGGTGCCAAAGCCACAGACTTAAACTAAATGCAAAAAAGTATGCTATCATCCCTTTTGGCAAAGGGGAAGTCCCTGCAATTTAGAATATTAACAGTACCTCCTTAGCTCAAAATCTGTGATTAGACATTTGGGAACACAGGTTGATAGCAACCTTAACTTTGATTACCATTTGTCCACAGTGGTAAGGAAGACCTTCTGTGCTGCACATCTCATAGGTAAAGGCATTGAATCCAGAGCTAAGGTTGTCATAACTCCCCGGTACTCATCCCTCATCACACCACTATTAGAGTACAACACTGTCTTCTGTATGGACCTCAACACACACTTGGAGCAGCTGGAGAGACCTCAGAGGTTTCTCACCAAAATAATTCAGGGCCTTCAATACATGACCTACAAGGACAGGCTGAAGGCCCTGTCACTATACTCTGTATCTTATAAGCTGCTGAGAGGTGACTTGTGCCTGGCCCACAGAGCAGTCTCGGACCCTGCTCTAATGGAAATGCTGCACATCCGCAAGTCAAATGGGACAAGATTCATTTGCTGTAGGGATCTTAACCTAGCCTGCAACATTAAGAAGACATGCTGTAGAGAGAGATATCGATCCCAAAGATTGCCACTCCTTTGGAACAAACTCACAATTGACATAAAACAGAGTTCCTCAATGACTTTGTTTAAGAATAACTTAGACAACTGAATGGGAGACTGTAAATTTTCCCCAGGGTGTCACTTATGTCCTTCTTGGATGAGGGCAGTCAGTGCTGATCACAGACTCATGATGCAAATATGGACCATACATCTTGGTCAATAAGAGAACAAGGGTATAACATGTCTAGGCCTATTATGGCTATTATGGCCCCTAGTAACCTTCTTTTTTGCCTTGAAACTATGGTCCTATCCCATGAAACAAGAAAAAGCACACACACACACACACACACACACACACACACACACACACACACACACACACACACACACACACACACACACACCTCCATCTGCTCTAAAGGAAAATGATGCTATGCACTCGCAAGGATGGATCCAGTAATCCTGTTGTTCTGTATCTCACCAGCGTCTACTTAAATCTCCTGTGTGGGTTTAGATTACATTAGAATGTTGTTCTAATGAAGAGATTTCTGGGACTTACGAAAGTTGTGAGATAAGGAAGTTTTCCCATGGAGTCCTATTGTTTGCTGTGTTTACAGAAAAATCCTGCAAGTTTTTTTTTTTTTTTTAACTTACTGAAATGTTTTTGTTCTTATAGTGAAGCTGGGGCCCCACATCCTACATGGGGCCACCCAGCTAACACAGGCCCTAAGCAGCTGCCTAGGTTGCCTAGCATTGGATTTAGCTCTCAGTATTATAGGGTTTTAGGTATTTACTAGGGTAATGATCACTAGGTGCTTTATAAGCTTATCCTATCATCCCAGTTGAATTCAATACGTTTATGGACCTTACAGGTTATTTTAAGGAGTATATGTAAGCTAGGGCAAGGTTTACAGGCTGTCTTTGTCCATTAGAAACATAGGTGCCAGTCACAGGGTGCATTTACAATTTCTCATCCACTGGTACAGGTTTTTCTAGAATAGGATTAGGGAAGAGCTCTGCTTCAGATGGATGGGAAGACTGTTCCAAAGGAGGAGAATTCCTCAAGACACATACCTGTCCTTCCAATGTGTCCTATTTATGTTGCAAGCAAAGTTTAAATCCCTAGAGTGAGTAATTTTGATAATATTAATTTTACAGATATGGAAAAGGTCCATCAGAGTGACATCCAAAGATGTCTTGTATGCCAGACATAGATCACATCTCAACAGTTTGTAGGAAACAGAGCATACAGATAGGGCTTTTAGATGATCTCCATAGGACATGCAGTTAATGTCCTGAATTTTTTTTTGTGAGTAACCTCTGTGGGCATTCCAGTTGCTGCACTTACCTAGTCAGGTGCATACCAAAGGGGGTAGTGCACTTAATGATGGGCCTGATGAGTGCTGAATACAGTGGGAAGATGACTTCCTTGGACCTACATGCCTTGCCCCTTGCTTATAAGTTGAGTAACATAGAATGATTTTCTTACTACTTCAAACACATGTTGGGTTGAAAGCCAGGTTACTATTTACATACCTAGCCAAATCCCTGTCTGCTGGTTTATTCAAATTTAGCTTTCAGTGTTTAGTCTGTAGATTACTGAAGATAGGTCAGACCTATAGGAGAGGTAGGAGTAGATATGCAGAACAAATTGCTTTCCTAGTCGAGTCAGTGAGGAAAAGCTGTGCCCTATATACAGCCTATAGTTTTTGATCAATATTTTTTATGGCTTTGTTAATGTGAATGCCAAATTTCAAAGAGTCATTTATTGTGACATCTAGTAACTTGTTGTGTGGGACAATTTCTTTTAATGTTTTGCTAAAGAGGAGATGTTAAAGTTGTTTTTACCAAGAGAGATAGCTTTGGGGAGAATAGTAATAATTTGCTTGAAGTTTGCAATTGTCTAAATTAATGTCTGCAACTGGTTCCTAATTTGTTTACAGAAAGGATTACTAATCTAAAAGCAATAGTGATTACTGATTGTTTTTCTTGACATTTCTGCAGTTGTGACTGGGCTCCTCTGTGTTGTGCAGAAGTTATGAGTTGAGGAGTGCAGAATGCTTTGCAGTGTCTTCAGGATTTTGGCTCAGATTAGAAATCAGAGTCGCACTGAAAAGATGGAGAAGATGATGTCTTCATGACACCTCAGTGGAAATGTTCATATTAAATATATGCTGTATATTACAGTTTTATGCTAGGACACTTCCCCTATGTCAGTGATGATGTGTGCAAGCTAACTGAGGTAAAAACTTGCTTCCACCATCCTGAATCAACTGTTGCAACAGACCATTGATCAAAAGCAAACAGGCTTCACCTATTTACTCGGACCCATGTGCTCAGCTCCTGCCTGTGACTTAAAGCTGTAAAGACTTGTTTTCACCATCCTGAACCAATTTCTGCAACAGACCATTGCCAAAAGTAAACAGACCACCTATTTACTCAGACCCCTGTGCTCAACTCCTGCCTGCGACCTACTGCTATGTCTTGCAATTGCTGTATAATCTATATTACCTATTAATACCTCTAATTGGTTCTCCTGCACACCATCAGGATGTACTGACTACCCCTTCTGCTTTCCATTTTTTTCTTCTCTTCCTACAAGTTATTCCTCAACCATAGACTTCTACCCCATTATACTATTTTTCTAGTTAATTATTTTCCCGTAGCATACCTTATTCCCTGTTGTATTCTCAAGTCCCAACTCTTATTTACTCCTAATAACCCTTTTTTTGCTGGGGCATCCTTCCTTCAGTCTACCCGATCTGTACCTGTAATTCTTTCATGCAATTGTTCAGTAGTTATTGTAGTTACCATTAAACCAAAATTCAGCTTATTCTTACAGATTTTTTTCTTGGCACTCATGCATTTGCGACTGGGTTCTGACCACTCCGTTCACCGTTGCTATGCTTGAGGTCCCTCCGGTCTCTTACCCTACCCCCAAATTCCACCCACTCCCACTATTTCTAAACTTATACCTCTTAATCTCCTCCTCCTAATCATATCAACCAATTAAAACTTTGTCTGACCTATACATCACTACCCCCTACCCCATAAGACCTTCCATTTTTATACTACAATCTATAACCAAAACCACTTTCTTTTACCCAACATCCACCTCCAAGTATACTGTTACCACCACTAATCACAACAACATTTTTCAAAATCCTAATACACCCACTCTAATCAAATACCATGCCCTCCTCAACACTAACACTCCCCTTCAGAAACCCTAACATTCACTTACCTGTCTTCCAAAATGCTGAGATGAAATGGCCGATGACTGCACAACACCAATGTCCCATAACACCAACTCTTCACTCCAAGTAAGTAACTGCTTGGCCATCCTGATGAACTTTTCCCCTTACCCCTGTGATAGTGCAATCTTGGAGATGGTATATTTAGTTAGGAGGGTTGTGGGGGGCAAAGTCCTCCACATGGGTAGGTTTGCTTTCCTTCAGTTTTAATTTTTTGTCAGAATGGCAGAGCAGTTACTTACCTAGAGTGGAAAGTTGGTGTTCTGGGATGTTGGTGTTATGCGGTCAACAGCCTTTTCATCTCATTGTTTGGAAGTGAATGTTGGGGTTTCTGAAATAATCCCCTTAACCTACCTATCTTTTCAAGCTATCATACATCCAGTGTCAATTCCCATATCACTTCCATTACATCATCCACAGCTATTCCTAACAACACAAAAAGTTTCTCTAACATATCATCTAGTCTACTTCATACTTATACTTTACCCTCTCCAAAAATAAAACTTACACAATATAATTTGAAAGTCACTAAACCTCATTATTATATAATTATATTCCCTTTTCTACTCAAATCTACTCAAATGACTGTCTACCTACATTTCATTAATCTCTCTCCTCTCTCTCTCTCTCTGGTGATGTTCATCCCAATCCAGGCCCAACTTCTAACCCTTACCCCCCCAACCTTACAAACTCATCACATAACAAAAATCTGAAATGTATTGCCCTCACATTTCAAAGCATTTGCAACACAATCTCAGACTTCCATGCTTGGGTTGCATTACATATACCTGATTTCTTAGTTGCCACAGAGACCTAGTTTAAACCTAACAAAAGATGTCAAAATACTCCCCTCAGGATATAATTTAATCAGACTACACAGATTATATAAAAACAGGTGGAATTGCCTTATTTTACAATAGTCTCTTCACTGTTACTAATTCCTCTGGCCACATCTTTAAATTTGCTAATGCCGAACTACTCATAACATTTCTAAAAATAAACAACTCAAAGAACCTGTGTATATTAGTCATATACATCCCCCCAGGTTAAAACATTCAGAGACATGAAAACATCCTATCTTGGATTTCTATAAATATCTCTTATGAAACAATAATTCTAGGTGAAGTCAACATAAGGTGGCTAGCTCTTACTTCTACCTCTCCCACTGCCTCCATAAATTATTACATCAAAAAAAAAAAAAACCCCACCAGAAATCAGGCATGCTCTGTATATTCATTGAATCACTCTTGCTAACAGATACCTATTTCCTTCCCTACTATATAGCACAAATATCCTTACAAATCTCCAGATGTCCCTCTTATCTAACATGAAGCTTGCTACAATTAAATTGCAAAATTTGCCAGATTTTCTCCCACTTCTACTCACCACTGCACCTACCTCCGATCATTAGGATGGCTACAGCTACCACAATGTCTTTCTTTCACACATCTCTTAATGGCGCACATTATATATAAACCCACTGCCTGCCCTGCTCTAACTGCAATTCTTCCTAGCTACCTTCCCCCTAGATCTCTAAGATCCAAAGACTAACAACTGCTATCAGTTCATAAGCCCAATAAAAATGCTGGAAAATGCCTCTGCTCCCATCACATTGCCAAAGCCTGGAACAATCTTCTAACAAATATTAGAAATAAGTGTAACTTTCTCTCACTTAAATATGTACTGAAGGAATTCTTACGCAAAGCATGGATCCGTTGCTGCTCTAAGCCCACTTAGTTCTATATTCCTCTTCCTTGGCTACCTTTTACAAGAACCTTTGTGCCTCTGACTACCTCTTCAATAACCTCTGCCCCTCACTTATGCTTTCTCTGTATTCTCTCCCTCCTACTTCTGTTTATATTTATACTTACATGTTGACTGTGCATCTGTTACCTTTCACACCTCTCCTCTCTTCCAATGTCTGCTACTCGTTTTGCACACACTGATTCCCTTCTTCACCGTGTCTTCTGTTCCTGTGCTTCCCCCTTGTGCTGTCTGCCTTCCTTTTTTTCCTATTCAGGTAGTTAATCAGGACTGTAGTGGAGGTCCTACTTTTATTAACTTAGTGAATGACTGGCATGTCTCTTCCAGTGCAATTTATTTGACATGTATATTTTATTTGTATAATAATTCTATTGCAGAGTTTTACCAATTACCATGTACATTGGAGCTTTTCTCCTCAGGCGTCTGCTGAAAATGGGATCCTAGAACCCCAGTCAGACTTTCCCTGTGAACAAATGTCAAATAAATAAATAAACAGCTTTAATAGTTTTAGAGGGACAGATTGTAAAAGATGCATGCATATATTATTTTGGGAGATACATTTTAAATGCCTGGTAGATTGGGAGCAACAATAAAGTGCATGAAAGTAGAAAATGTAATTCTCTGGCTACTTCCTTGAGAGAAAGATTGTAAATAATGTTTTCTCTCATGCAGTGTCCTTGGTCATTCATTAAGAAGAATAACAAGCACTTCTTGATAAAGATAAACTGGACATTCTGGTAGAGTTGTCTTTTAAATATACTTTGCCCTATCTCATGCATCAGAAACTATATCCTGGTAAAGTTAGTATAAATGATGTGTCTTCAATAGTTTTGGGTTACAACCTACCACTTTTTATGCAGAACAGTCCCAGTTTTGGCAATAATGCCCTGTGAAACAAATTGATAAATGGCAAATATCCTGAGATTGTCAGACAGAATGTAGTTCCTAAATTTTCTCTAATAGTCAAATAAAACAGTTAATTCATAGCTCAAACACCTTAATATAATACAATCCCAGAGGAACAAATCAAATCCTATGAAAGTGAGCTTTTATTTTGGCAACACAGTGAAACTCAATACTTTGCATTAGGTGCAAGCATGGATTGACCTGAAAATTATACATTTCATTTAAAAAATGTTCCACTTTGAGTATCTGAAAAGTGGCAACCATCCATATTTCTGTGAATATTATTAATATAAATAAACAAACAAACAAATAAATAAACAAATAAATAAATAAATAAATGTATTGCTTTGGGAATTTTATTGCAGAATATGGGGGGGGGGTCATGGTCTTAGTTTTAGGCATATTTAAAAATTGAACCTCATATATTGCCCATCCTGACCATTCATATACTCTTTATGGTTATTCGGTTATCAGGATGACATAGTTGGAAAAGTATGTATGTGCCGACTCGTGTGTGTGTGTGTGTGTGTGTGTGTGTGTGTGTGTGTGTGTGTGTGTGTGTGTGTGTGCATGTGTGTGTGTGTGTGTGTGTGTGTGTGTGTTCATGTGTGTGTGTGTGTGTGTGTGTGTGTGTGTGTGTGTGTGTGTGTGTGTGTCCGTGTGTGTGCGTGTCTGTGTGTGTGTGTACATGCACTGGATTATTCTGACATGTGCTCTTTCAGTGGCATTGCTGTCATACTGTATTTGAGTAAATCAAGTCTGTTAACGTGTTTATGTCCCTCTGATTATTTTCAGCTTTGCTTAGAATATTTGTCTGCTAGCAAAACTTTTGGCTGTAATACAGAATGTTAACATTAACGGGCAATGTGTATACAAAGCAGTTTTGGAGCAAAAGTTTGACTTGAGTTTAATTAACATACTTTCTCTCCTACCTGCACTAACTTATTGAAACAAAGTAAATTGATCACTGAGTGGGTTCTGCTTGTGCCTTAGGTTTTCGATTTGGCATTAGTAGTGTCTGTGATACCTGGATACAAGTATCCATTTTAAAGGACAACCCAAAAGCACTACCTGGTGAAGTAACTTGTCCACAGTAGGCAAATGGAGGCATCAGTAATCAAATTCGATACCACTGATGACAGAAAACAACTCGTTAGTACCTCTAAGCCTTAATCCTCTGTGTCTTATTCCTAAACTTTTAGAACTGCTCTTACTAGCGGTGATTGGTTACCTGCTTATTAGGCTAAAACATTGTATAGAAGTTATAATATTTTAGTCTTTAATTTATCCACTAAAGCCAACATTGAGCAAACATATTGGAAATAACATATTCTTAACAGAACAAAGTTTAATGTAAATGTGAAAGAAAAGAATTGTGTTAGTATTATCTTAAATATACAGTTTCAGTCTGCATAATGTATAACAGAATATAATAAATTCATTTAGTAATAGCATTGTTCATTCTAACTTTATCTCTTAACCTTCTGATTTTTGTGTTAACAGGAGCAGAAAAATAATTTACTGATTGTTCCTTACTGACCTGACCTTCACTGACATCTGACAGGTACAGATAGTCTGAATTTTTTATTCTGTGTGGTTAAGGGTTGTTATATTGGCTTTTATTATCATATATACACTTGCTCAATCCATACTTTGTGGTAAATTCCCTGGGATATGGACCCAATCTTCAGTGATTCCAGTATAGAAGAAATGTTCCAAGTTGGCTCAGCCTAACTATAGACTGATTGCTTAATTATCTACTCTTTCCAAACCATAAAGAAGTTCAGAATTTCAACAACACTCAGCTGATTAAACACCTGAATCATACGTTCATAGGCTCATCAGACACTCCCAGGAAAAATACTAGTTAAGACATTCAAAGGGTACTCAGTTTTTTCCCACTGGTATAGCCAAGTACATTCTTCCCCTGTCTATAAGGGATGGGGAGCTCAGCCTGTGGTAAATGTATGGTTTTCTATCCACTTGTCTGGACTACATTTGAAGACAGTGATGAGCATGATTTGCTTTACAAAAAGTGGGAACTTGTTCAACAGGTGGCACATTCTTTGGGAAGTATATCTGTCACACCAAAAAGTCTTATTTTTGTTGTGGTATAGTTTTAAGACCCTTAATCTCATATTGGTGTTTCTGCTGATGATGCAAATATACAACAGATTAAACAGGACTGGGCCATTTACAACTTTGTAGGTTAGGCATTGATTGTCACATTGAAGTCTATAGGAGAAGATGAAGATAAACAGGGCTTATAAATGTTCTGGGTAACTAAGAAACTCTTGCTGCCGAATTTTGGGGAAGAACCCCTGCAACTCATCGTATGGGATAGGTGCTTGGACAGGTACATCCCAAATAATGCATTGTATTCTATTATGGACATGGTGGGGGTCAGGAAGAGGGGAATGGAGATGATTTTGGACTGGGAGGAGAAGCCTTTAGTAATCCATTCAGTGAGATAAAACATGTCAATGGATACATGGTGGCCAAAGAAGTGTCTGTTACCCATGAATGTGTCTAGGTCTATAATGAGAGTGTCTACTTTAATAGGGTGTGGAGTTATTTATGTAGCATGTATGTGAGAGTACCTGTTTTCCAACCTGTATAATGCTACATTTTTTGGCATTAAGTTAAGACCATGATCCTGACACCAAAATTGTGTCCAAGATAGGTCTTCTTGGAAGATACAAGTCTTTAGGGCAGTTGATGAGAGTTCAAGGTGCAAACATCCTTGAAAGTGGCCAACCAAAGGTCTTTAATTGACATCAGAGAAATGCACTTCAGACAGAAGTGGTCCAAAAACAAAGTTCTAACTAAATAATACTAACAGAATAGGTTCTATCAGTAATCTAGTCAGCACTCTGTTGGGTTGTACAGGGATTTCTACTGAGTTTGAACAGTTTGTCAATGATACCAGAGTGAGGTTTAGTGTCAAAGACCTCAGCTTAACCAAAGTGAGCTGCACACTTGGAGTTACCATGTGAATTTCTAATGACCATTCTGACCTGGATTGGAACATGCATGCTAAGAGCAAAAGCAGATTGCAGCTTTATTCTAAAATATTCAGAATATACACTTGATCATATATATTCTGTATCTAGATTGTTTTTAGTTCTAGAGGCAAGACGATAACTGTATTATCAATAAGCATATTATTTTGCAGTAGCCCAAACTGCATCTTTTGCCATAATATTTATGAAAACAGAGAGTATGAATTACTTTTTATTGATCATAATTTTTATTTTTCAAAATATAACAGTGCAAGCAAGCATATGACTCTAGGAAACATCTGACTGAGTAACATATGTACAGTGCCATCACAGTACAGAGAGATGAATATATACCATGTACCACGTTTGCAGAATAATAATGGTACACTAAATCATCAACCATGCAATATTAGATATACAGCCACTAAATTATATGATAAAATATGGTCATGCATGGAAAGCATAAATATTGTCTCACAAGAGCAGTGAGCTACTAATTATATTAACTTACCCCCCCAAAATCAGGGAATCTAAAGGTTGCATGAAGAAATATCTAATAGCAAGATGAAAGTACTTATTTTAGAACCATATGACAATTTTATTGAGATCTCCTCTGTCTCTGTTCAACTTTTTGACATAGAAATTAACATAAGCTGATATTAGACAAACTCCATAAGGGTGATAAGAAATGTGCATATCAGGTAAAATGCTGTGCCATTTACAATTCTCTATATTTTTAATAATAAATCATTTTTTTTAAGATTAGTAAACAGTAAGAACCAAATAGGTTGGATAGATTTATAGTATCAAACACTCAGAAATGTATCAAAAAGTTATTCTCACATATATTGCAATATACTGCAATTTTGGAAGCCTAGTTTACCTATTACTGCTAATGAATGGAGACTTGGGTATGCATTATAAAGGAGTATGAACTGTTGTTTTAAAAATGTAGGGAATCCTATGTTCTTGAGTGTCTAGCATGCATGGATAAAGTCCTGACTATCACCTTGGCAACATAAGTTTTATTAGCAGTTGGGTGCTTTATGGTGCATGGTCTGCCCTAGAAGAAGAGGAGGGATGATGATGGATATTTTTCTTCTGGAGCTTTAGTAGAAGCTGGAGCTTAGAGAGAGAGAGAGAGACAGAGAGACAGAGAGAGAGAAGGAGAGAGAGAGAGATTATCAGGTTAGGTGAGGACTAAGTTGTGACCATCCTATGGGCTTGGAGTGAGGCATGTGCCCATAGTTACTCCATAGATCCCACTTGCCTTTGCTGGTGATGTCAGTGAATGGGAAGATATGTAGGTCTAGTTAAAACACAACAGGCTGCCATATAAAGATAACTGTCTGTTCTGTCTCAATCCATTTTCCTGACAAGCCCCTCATCCTGCTAACCAAACATGGATAAAGAGGACTCTGAAATAATGTAGTTTCCCATTAGGGAGATCTTCCAGGCATGGGTCACACTGGGGAGCTGCCAGTGATGGGACTTTTGGAAATTGGGACTGTTGAACTACAGGGGTAAGCAGAGGCTTGAAGTTAGTGACAGTAGACAAAAAAGTAGTTTCTCATTAAGACAAAACATTTTATTTGATTTATTGTTTAAGTGAAAAGAATGAATGACTTATGTTATAAGCTGAATTACAAATCAGTGATAAGAAAAAAATGATGGGGTAATTCAACAGTGAAAACATTATGTTTAAATTGTTGCTGTTAAACACAAATACTGGAAATTTCTGGCAGCTGCAGTTCTTATTGATTTGTGGAGTGGCAATAGCATTAAAGTTTCAGGATTTCAACATTCCTGTTACAGAAATTAAAATCTTCATAAGATTATATACTCAAGTGTTTTAACATAGGTAAATCTGAAACTGCAAGAGGATCATTCTTAACTGTGATATAAAAGTTGTAACAGAAATAACTTTTAAATAGTCCTTGTTTCTTAAAAAGTTATTTAAGTTAAGTACTAACGTTTTAATGAATGATGGAAATTTAGACAAAATACATGAACACATAACTGTGAAGGAGAAGGATTTCAAAGATATTTCGATTTTCTTAATTAGTACTCTAAGGGTGTTATGACAGCCTGTGGTAAAGTAATCCAAAAATAGTAAGAAACATTAGTAAACTCAAAACAGTACAACACATAATAGACTGGGTAGTTTAAATCCACCCTTTATCTATAGATGTAAGAGATTACCAAGACTGACTGTGGTGATGTGTGTTGCTTCTATTTCATAGGACCTTTGAGATTATTGTGTTAAATGATTTAATATCAATATCAATGGTGCAACGCTAGCACTCTCATCTTTGCTGCAGAAAGCTGTGGGTTCTATTCCCACACACTGGGTAGATGGATTGCTGACAGTACAGCATAAGTAGCTGCTACACTGCTGAATATGTCATCCTTTGGATGAAACATTAAACCAAAGTCTCATTTGCTTCATTTGGTGGCTGCTCACATTGATGTAAAAAAAAAATACCACAGCAATTGTCAAAAAGAATAGGTGTATTTTACTTATATACAAACATAACTCTTATCTACAAAATATTGACATATTTACAAATATTTACATATATACAAATGTATAAATACACAAATTTGTTTACACACATTCACAATTTCCATTACAATCATGCTAAATTTTCATCCTTTCTAGACTGCCACTCATTTTTCTCATAGCCACCATCTGATTTTTCTTAATATTGTTGCTAAAATCCATTTAACATTAAACATAATTTCATTTATTCTTTCATTCAGTATAACCCATATAATGTAAAATAACTTTTTATCTATTCTTTTAATATATTATTTACTTCTATTTTTATAATATCCATATTTAATCATATCCATGTTTAGTTTATCCACTTACTTCATAACTTAAAAAAAATATTTACATAGTTTTCCCCATTACTTTTTTACTCTTTTGTATTTCAAAAAAGACATGCTCTGTACTTTCTTCTTCTTGACAATGTAAACATATTCTATTACTTTTCTTTTTACATGTTGTATTTCCTTTTACTATCATTGCATCTATTACCAGTCTCCACAAAAAATCTTGGCACTCTATTGTCTGATTACACTATTTGCTTCTTATTTTTTATGGATTTAATTGTTTTATCTGTTAGATTTTCCCATGGTTTTACATAATAATGTTTTGTCATTGCATTCATATTTCATACTTTTCTATTTTTCTCTGTATCATCACATTTTATTTTTCACAAAAATATTTTTTCTTGGTAACATTTTATTTCTACATTTCTATACTCTTTTTCTGTTTTACCCTCTTTTGCCATATCCCAAAATTTATCATACTTATATTTATATAGTTTAACTACTAATCTTTCATTTTTTTTCATTTATCCACTTTAACACTTGGCACAAATTTAGTGAAACAGTATATACCACTGGATTAATTAACCCCGATCCTCCTTCTTCTTTATTTACATAAAAAAGCTCCTAATTTTACTGGTTTTAATCTAGGACCCCATATAAATGAAAAAAAATATCTGCAATAGTTCCTTTTTAAATACTATTGACAACATAAATATACTTGCTAAGTATGCCATTTTCCCACCAGTACCAAATTAATAAAATAAACATGTTTTTTCTGAATGATAATTCATATGTGCTCTAGAAAAGACATTTGCTTTATTTCTTCTATTTTTTTTCCCTTTAACTTCTACTTATACATTTATTCGCAAATTTTATACTTAATACATAAATTTCATTCATTGTAAAACATATACCCCCATCTTTACTACATCACCTAAACCTTTGCTTTACTCTTTATTTAAAGCCATACCTATCATTTCTAAACACAAATTGGTACAAATTATTACTTATTTTATCCAAAATTTGTTTTTTGTAATTATTATAATGTCAATCTGCATATGATAACAGAATTGCAATTCTTAACCCTTCAGACGTTATTAACCCCACCTCCTTCATTTTGTAATTTATTTCACATACTATCACATTCATAACTAATGCAAAGAGTATGCAACTCATTGGGCATTCCTGTCTTATACCACTTTTCGTATGTATCTCTTGGCTTAACCAGCCAGACCCCTAACTGGGAAAAGCCGAAAGACACAAACAAATTACTATATGCTGACATACATCATTTTCTAAATTTCTCACTTATATTCTTTCATCATTGCCCTTAATATTTCATGTACAATTGTGTCAAATGCCTTATTAAGGTCTCCTATCATGACTTTTGCTTCTTCTTTTCTATTCATAACATCATCCACAATTTCTCTATCATTAATAATTCCTGACAACCTTTCCACTTTATACTCTATATGCTATCTTCCATAATATGTTCCATTTTAGTTTCAAATCTCTTTTGTATTATTTTCATAAAGATTTGTAATCATTATTATTCAATACTATCAGTCTCCACTTTTTTAATTGTCTTCTGACTTTCTTCTTCCATATGAATTTAAGTATTCCACTACACAATTCTTTATACATAGCCTTCATTTAACCATTCATTCAAAATCTCTAACATATATATATATATATATATATATATATATATATATATATATATATATATATACATACATACCAATCCCTTAATTTTTTTATACATTTCATACTCTACTCCATCTGGGCCTACAATGCATCTATATTTACTTGTTATAATACTTTATCTGGCATATTTAAAGAAATCTCCTTTTCCAACTCTTTATTCTCTTTTTCTGTTATCTTTTTTACTTTCTTTGTTTTTTGCACTACCATCTTTTTTTAAGCATTTCTTGTACATATTGTACTACACTATTTATAATATTTTCATGAGTTCTTTCTATTTCTCCTTTTACAATTTTTTTATTTCTCTCCTTACAGTACCATTTTCCTTTACTAATCTACTTAAGTAATTTGATGTTTCTTCTCTTTTTCCTTATAAAAATATCTTTGCTTATATAACAATTCTTGTATTTTTCTTGATTTCTTTCATATAATACTTTTTCCTTGGCAAAGTACTTTCTATCATTATGTTCTAACTCTTCCAATGCATCTTTATATGTTCCTTTATATTTTTCTTTCTCTACTTTTCTCACATCATATTGTCACTATAAAAACATTTTTATATTTTTCTTTAAATATCACTCACCATTCAGACCATTTTTTTTATAAAATGTTCTCATAGTGATATGATCTTTTCATAACTGCATTACTAATCTCTTTCCTTCTTCACTGCATGCTTTCTCGTTTATCCTTTTTGTTTATTTGCCTATTTTTATATATTCTTTGTTTTCTTTTACCTTTAGCAATATTACAAGATGATTAGAAAATACTGTTTCATCTACTTCCCCTTCTCCTATAACTAATCTTCCGATACTATAAAATAATATATTTCAGTTCTATACATATCCCTTTTGTAAGTCCATGAGTTTTTGTCCCAAAGTTTTAACTTGCTACATCTTATAACTTTTAAAAATTTTCTAATATCATTTCCTTTCTTTTTACACTTGCCTCTTAAATCACAATTAAAGTCTCCTGTTATTATAATATTCATATTTATCACTGCATACTCTAAAATCTGATGAAATAAGTTTGGCCTTTCTTTACAATTAGTATAAGCATACAGTGTTATAATTCCATTTTAAATCTACAATGGTTAATCTTCCCACTTTTGCTAAAATTACATCTAATATCTTTACCATATTTTCACAGACTACAGCTATTCCAGAACATCACTCATTTCCCAAATTCCAGATTACCTTTCCTCCCAATGGTTTCTCCATTCATTCCTTTCTTAATTTGTTAAAAAATATTGTGTTTTCCAGTATAATTACATCTATATCACATGCATTGCACCGCTCCAAAATTCATATTCTTCTTACTATATTCTTAATGCTATTTACATTTGCAGAAAGCATGCTACAATGTTAATTCTCCCTTTTCCTTAGATTCATAGTTTCATAAATTCATAGCTAATTACTAGGCTAGCTTTATAATAGGCCATTCTAAGCCTAACCAATTTATTTCCCAAACATGAGACTTGAACTCTGCACCTTGTGTTTGTGAGTCAAACATCTTAACCTTTATAACAAGCCCCATTCTTTAGCTGTATAATTCTTTTTCATTCATTTCCTTTCTTTTTCTTTTGTACTTATCTCTTTAATTTTTCTTTTTCTGTCTTTTACCCTTTTACCACCTCCCAGTTTATGTCTTCTTCATCACTTATTTCAAAACCTTCTTCTATGTTCTTTTTATTATTTTTCCTCACACAATTGTTCTTCTATTTCTATTACTTCTAACATTTATCTTTATTCATTTTCTTCTTTTTCTTTTTCATTACGGTTATTTTCATTTTTGCAATCCATCCATAAATGTCCAATTGTGCCACATCTGTAACACTTTAATTCACTTTTTTGTATCATGTTCCATTTCCCTATTCCCCCAAAAATAACATTTTCATTTGTCACAGTTACTTATCAAATGTCCTTCTTTTCCACAAAAAAGCATGTTTTGGGTTGTCCCCAGTATTTTACAACACTGGTATTCCTCTCTACATTTATCATGCTTGGTATAAGTATAATTTTTCTCTTTCTCTTTTTAACACAATATTACATTCCATAAACCCATTTTGTCATAAACTTTTGCAATGTTCAGTACTTCTTTATATAAAGCTTTCAAATGTTCTTTCAAAGTCTCTCTTTCTATCTTTTTTAAATTTGTATATGCATCTTCTTTTTTGTTTCCCTGTTAAATGCTTTTATCACATAAGGATTTCATGAGTAACAATCTTTCTTTTTTCATATCCAGCAAGAAAATTTTCCATTGAAAAAACTGTCTCAAATATAATGTTACAAAATGTCTCTTTGTTAATAAGAATAAACGGTCTTACCCCATGAGTTTTTACACCCAAAGGAACTATTAAATTGTCCCACACTTCATACCTGTCCATTTCTTTGTCATCTTTACTTTGAATCCTTATCACATACTTCTGTTTTTCATATTCTTCTGCTTTTTTTTCTGTTACTCTACTTTTTTCTTCTTTTACTTTCTCTGCGTATGTTTTCTTTTCCATTACTCCACTAATCTTCAGGATTGTTTCTGAATCCTCTTTTTTTTTTTTGTATTTTCTCCATAATGTCTCCCAAGGAAACATATCCTTCATTTTCTGTCTCAATCTTCACCACCATTTTTTTTAAGTGAATCATCCCGCAGCCCTCCCAACTGGAGGTTTGCAATTATACATTCATCATTTGCTGTGTCATCTCCATCAAACAGGTTTCTCTGAAACATTTCTTCAGAATCCTGCACACAATCTCTGGTCTTGACATTCACTTTCTCCTTCATTTCTTTCACTACTCGATAATCTCCTTCTCTCTCCATCTATCTCCCTGTATCTCTGAGCCACCTCTATGCCTATAAAGGAAACAGGGACTGCTCCTCCAAAATGTGTCCAACTCACAACAGTGATGAGTAGGGGAAGTTCCCTGATGTCCTGACCAAACTTCCCCTAATGGTTTTAATAGCACCTTCTATCTTCCCTGAAAAGAGGCCACTAACCTGAAAAATAAAGGATAAAAAATGTTCAGACTGTATGAAATCATATTTTTATTAAAATAAAATAAACTTAGTAAGATATTCCATCTTTAGCTTTTCTAGGGCTTGAACCTGTATGGCTTGGGCCCACACTGGATGTACCTGTAGTGTACAATGTTAAGGAAATAATGATATGACAGTAAATAGCTGTGCCATGCAATGATGCTGAGACAATAACAGGTAGTGGTTACAGTAACAAAGTATGAAGACACTCACCTGCCATACCCTGGTGTTGTCCTAAAGTAGTTGGACCTGTGAATATTAATGCAGACAGCATTAAACATGTTGGTTGGACTGTACTGTCTGTACTATAGTTGTATGAATTAATGTCATCACACTAATGTTCATCATCATCACCCTGTGTGGTTTTGTATGACAGTACATGAATATGCATGCTACAACAATATGCAGTGATTGCCTCTATGCTCATCCATGCCATGGAGTGAAAGACATACATGTTTTGCCTAGAAATCCAGCTTTATCCCACCCCAGGTATGCATCAGTCCCCTCTCTCTGTCTGGAGTGGTGCCACAAATATTGTGATGTCATCGGTGGGTGTCAATGGTGGTGCACCACTGGTGGCATCCCTCGATCTCTTTATCATCTTAATCTGTTGGCTGTACAAAGGATCATGTCTTAGTGTCATCATCTACATGCATTAAGGAATCTGCTGTGAGCTCCAACTGCATTTATCATGTTAGTGAACACTGTACAGATTTCCTTTCTTCAAACTGTGTTGCCAGAATGACCAAGGAGTCTCCATCCATGTTATCGGAGAGCATCAAGTTTGATTTTGTTTTCCTGAGGGGAGAAGTTGTCACCTCTGGGATGGTTGGCCATCTGAAAGACAATGATATACACATGATCATACTCCTGTGTGACCCCACCGATGCAGATGATTATGTGGACAGCGTATGTCAATATAAGTATGCATTCCTGTGCAATGCAAAATCTGTACAACACTGTCTGTGACAAATACTAATGTGACATATAAAAAGTAACAATGCCTTCATACATGACATTTGTAAAATCAACATAACTTGTAATACCTGTAGTCTGTGTGAGGGATTAGAAACCCTCATGCTACTTACATGTTGAATGGAGGTCCAAAGGCAACAGCATCATTCCACAGGAGTCTGCATGCATTTCACCTTAAAATACTACACAAACTAACAATTGAACAACATACGGAAAGCATCAGTAAACCTCAGGATCCATGGCCACAAGACAGTATGGATCCTTTGTATACTGAGTCAGTAGTAATAAGACCTTTGTTAAGAAGCATCATTGAAGAAATATCCATTAATAGCAAAAGAATATACTATTAACACTTTGTTTAAAACACATCAATGAAGAGATTTCTGTAACAGCAACAGCACACATTTTTAACACTTTTGTTAAAAAACATGAATTAAGAAATATCTGTAACATCAACAGAGCATAGTACATACACAGTGGCAGAATCTGTAGGTTTCTGTAGTTACACCAGATAGTACAAAGAATTACCAGTATGAAGTATGGATGACCCGTAATTCTGCCTTTACATACTGTTCACATTTGTAATGTAATTCTGTCTATAAAACTGCATATGGGAATGAAATCAATTAATTAAAATAGCAACACCTGTATGCATAAATGTTAGTCAAACATCAGTCCTGTAACTTACCACAAGTTCTGTTAAAGTTAACATTTTGAGGAAAAATTAATTTAAACATGCACCGTTGAGAATGACTGACTTTAACAGCTGTAATAATCACCAAAAAAAAATGCACTTCTCACTCTGAATCACAGAAAGTTCACCAAATATGCACCCAACTTTAAGTACCATGTCCATCATACATAATTAATGAGGTTCTTTAAAATTCTAGGTTTTGGAATCCCATTTGTGCACCTCCATGTAAATTGACTACATGTGGCATAAACCCCCCTGGTGTACTGTGTAAACACCCAATAGGTTTCTATAAATGGTACCACGTGTGCCACATGCCCATTCTCTTCCAATGATCTAATAACAAGAAATCAGCTCCACATTCAAATAATGATTTTGACACATTTACAGATCAGACCATTGCTAACTATGATCTGAGAGGGACCTCATTGAGCATTTTTCTGTTTTGGGATTTTTCAGACATTTTCCATTGGAAGATTGAGATGGCTACTTTGAGGAGGCTGAGAAATGTCCATGTGCCCAGATGGACTGAGGAGGAGACCATTCAGATGCTGACTGTGTATGTTGGAGTGGAGCATCAGATGAGAGTCAGGCCAAGGAACTTCTCGATTATAGACATATGGAACCAGACTGCAAGGGAGCACTGAAGATGTCCAGGGATCTACTGCACTGCAGTGCAAGTTCACCACCACTATGATGACCTGCATCAAAGTGACCTGGAGGAGCTTCAACGGAGGGTCACTGAGGTGCAGAGATAGCCTGTGCATCCCTACAGTAAATGTAGACATCCTACCTATATCTAAGAATTCCTATTTAAATTACAGATATATCTGTGTCGCATAGATATCAGTTTATCAGATAGATGGTTTTGTAACCAATAACTAAATAACTAGTTGTTGTGACAATTAGCTCATGGGGATACTTAATGAGACATGGCAGCTGTTGTCCTTATAAGTGTGGGTTCATGTAATGTTTACAATATCCATAATTATGAACTTTGTAGATGAACACATTTTACAACATATAATGACAGCATTTCACACATCCACAGTTCCCATGCATCACCGATGTCTATAGTGCTTAGGCTGTTGATGACTGCTCATTTTAATTTTCGATTATATTACCACAGCATTGCCTACAGCATCACTTTATTTCCGTATAAAAACTCATACATAACATCTTTAATTCATTCCTCCTAATAAAGTAAACATTCTTAACACAGTCACATTTATTTAAGGCAAAATGAATGCCTGTCCAAATGCTTACACATGTTATCAGTTATGTTTTGATACCTGTTATTTCTTTACAATAAAATCTCCAGTAAGTGTTTTCAGTTTCTGAATTCATCCGTTCTCTGCATGAATTTGAATAAACATCTGTAGTACTTGTTTGTTAAGTGAAACACCTGCTGCTTGTTAGCTTGACCTGTAAGGAGGCTGGTCATCACACCTTCATTTTGGCATGCTGCGTGTTCCAATCCACATAGGAGAAGCACATCTGAAATTATTCTCTTGGTTTACTTCATCCATAGCATTTCTTTAGAGAAGCACATTTCACTAATTGAAATCAATGTTTATGCTGTGCATGGTTATGAACAAGTGAGTTAGCCATCGAATTCCTATGAATATGCCCATAATGCGTAACGCCCTGCTAACATCAGCTTTTTAACTGCGGCATTAGTAAAGCAGTACCTGTTTCTTTAAAACAAATGTGTATTGTTTCTTTAGCACAGTCTGTTGGGAAACCAGCCAGCATGCCTAAATTGTGGTGTGCTGTATGTTCCAATCCACATATGAGAAAAATATTTTAAATTGTTCTCTTGGTTTACTTCACTCATAGCACTTCTTTAGAGAAGCGTATTCCACTTATTGACATTAAATATTATTTTTGTGCTTGGTTGTGAATAACTCAGTTATTCATTGAATTCCTATGAGCATATTCACAAACCATAATGGTTCGTTAACACATCAGCTTTTAAAGGCAGGGTCAGTAAAAATTGCTGCAGACTGTTATATGTCTAACCAATCCTTTTGTTAACATTGTATAATTTGTAAAAGTGCTAGCAAGTGATGTTTTATCATTAAATATTATATTCAGTTTAATAACACCAAAATATTATATTCAGTTTAATAACACCACCGTCCTCATCTATTCGGGGAGTGTGATGGGCAGGCTTACAGTTGAAATGCAGAACAGGGAGGATGTATTTATTTACCTAGTGATGTGCACTTTGCCAAGGAATATCATTTTCCTCACACATACCTTATTGTGTCCCTTATGTACAGCAGCTTGCATGGTTCTGTTAACAGAAGCTTTATGATACATGACACTGTCCCTCTATCTGAGGAATGACTGTTTTCCATTATTATTAATGTTTCTGATCACAGTGCAGATGTGGATTAAGTTTTGTGAACTCTTACCTACATACCCAGCACATGTTCATACCCTGAAATTATAGGCCGGGATCCATATTAGTAGACCATCCCCCATCCCTGTATGAATTATTACATACAGATAGTACAATCTTTAGATTTCTACAGTCATAGATTTTTATGATACTAATGAACCAGGTGGGTGACTCTAAACCTATAAAAGTTTTCTCAAAAGAATAATCAGGTCCTGTTTACAACTAGGACATTGAGGGTTAGGCATCTTTGAGGTACCTCTGTCCATAATGGAGATGCTCATCAGTCCCTGTGTAATTTTTCATCATTTTCATACTAAGTTCTGCTATGGTCTTCATGAGAAAGTTCTGCATGATGGATATTTGCTTTTTATTTCTGTCATGTTTTCAATTCATCTTGACAGAGCATGGGACCTGTAGACATTCGCCTCTCAGACAATGATAATGAACTCATGCCAGGCCACTGTCAGAGTCCTCAGATGATCATGATAGTGGTGATGATGATGATGATGAGGAGAAAATTGGATCCACACCTGCCTGACCCATCATGCCTGCTGCACCCTGGAGGAGATGACACCTGGACAGGAGCAGAGACATTTATCAGGAGAAGATCCAGAAGGCTGTGACCAATGTGTTACAAACACACAGAGGGACATGATGGGGACATTCTTCCAGCATATGGCATGGGTTATATACAATTCATTCAGGGGAAATAGCTCATAAGGGCAATCGTGAGTCTCAGCCCCATCAGCCTGGTGCCACTGGTCTGGAAGTATTGTCTGTGTCCTCCACTTGTGTTATGCTGCTAACATGCTGATTGCCATATAATTGATTGGACTATATATACACTTTTGTGCATGCATACCATGAAGCTGACACGCTTATGTGTTATTATAGTGTGACATTTAATTATGTTTCAATGTATGCATAACACACATTAACACGTTACACTTATGTCCCACATTCAACTGTCCATGCATTTTGGCAGTCAACCTGCAGATAGTGCTGCAAGAATTTGCTTGTAAACATGTGTTTTACCGAAGGCAAATGACAGACAACTTATTCATAGGATTGTTGTTCATAGGCAAGTACTAGGCTAACTGCATATGTGGGTCATTTTAAGACTAGCTAATTTCCTTTAAAGGTGATAAGCTCTGTACCTCATGTCTGCAAGGTAAACACTTTAACCATTATATCAATCCACCCCCATTGTCCATAGTCCAGCACTAACACTATGGCATGGTTTTGAATTGCATATTACCATATTATGTATGTACAACAGAAGGACATGTCATTTCCCATGTGTTTTGGATGACAGTCATCATGATGTCTCACTGGCATGATGTGGCGTTGTGTGCCATGCGCTGACAATACTGATGCCATGTGGGATCATATACAGGTGTATCACATCCATGTGCAGTGTTTATTTTTTGACTGCATCAAAAAGCAATGTAGTATTAATCTATCCACAGTGTTACATATAATTTATTCATTAACAGCACATTACTCTGTGTTTGCTGTATCTTAAATTTCCACATCCATTATTTATTTACATAGGTTCACACCTTCCACAAATAGTTGTACACGTTAACTGATTACACGTGTCTGCACATAGCTGGATCCATACTGACATAGCTGGGTCCATTCCCGTCAAGGTATTAGAAACCCAAAAGATTTGGAGAAATTAAAAAACACACAATTGTACCTTTGACATGTGGCATTCAGTGACTTACCTCTGATGTGTTGTAATGATGCTCGCAAGAGTTCCCTCTGCTCAGTAATGAGCAGGGTTGGTGACATATCCCTGTGTTTATTCAATGTTTGCATGACAGTATATGTGTATGTGCTTGAAATTCTTAGCTTGCTTACCTATGCGTGTTGATGTTGCATGATTGCACATTACTCTGTATGTGTGTTTTATATATGGCCATTTCTGTGGACATCAGAAATCATTCTGCCAATGTAACACACATTTTGCATTTGGTTAAATGTATTTTGGTTTGGCTTCTTCAGTGCCCTGTGTGCTCTACACATGCATTTGCAATGTGTCAACTTACTTTGTCTTGCTTTTCCTTGATGTGGGCCCAGGTTGTCCATCTCTCTTCCACCTTCATATTTCTGTATTATATATTTATTTATTTATTTATTATTCATTTTTACATTTGTTAACTGGGTTAGTCTGTCTGGGTTCTTAGAAGCCCTTTTTCAGCACAGACCCGAGGAGAAAAGCTCCACACCCAAAAAAAGTTTTAAGTAAACAAATAGTAAGAACAAAGATAAACACAGATCCCATTTTAAGTATATATACTTCTGAAGTAATTACATAACAAGCAATAAAGGAATATACAGAATGGATGGGAATACGATACAATACATATATGGAAATTTGCATGTAGTATGGCAAGGAACTAAGCAGAAATATGGTAAGACTAAGGTCAATCCATTGCTGAACCAAGGTACTAGACATGAAGTAAGTAAATATACAGATAAAGTTGTGTGAACTTTGGAAGTTAATAAATAAGTTAAAAAACAGTAATAAGGGATTATGGGAATTGAGTGTAACATGAGCTAACTAGTATGGAATATGATGGAAAATAAATGTGTAGGGAGTAGTAAGAGAGAGAGAGCTAGAAGTGATACAGTTAAGTTAGGTTATCCCTAAATGTTTCTTGGGTATTAGTTTAGAGCATGAACATATCCAATTTGATAGGAAAAAAGATTTGAGCTGTTTCTTGAAGGCATTTTTGTCTTTAAGTAGTATAAGGGCTAAAGGGAGTGTGTTCCAATTTTTTGCAACTGAGTGACAATAGAGTATTTTCCCAAAGGTTTTGTTTGGCTTATGATCTTCAAGAAAGTATTGATTATTACTTTTTAGTGGGCATTGAGGAGTATAAAGTGTCAGACAATTTGCAAGGGATGGGCAGGATTTAGGATTGTTTAGTATATTCTGGATATATGGTTGCCTTTGTTGCAATTATTGATCATTGACATATTATTTTGTTGACATGGTAAACATGTGCCTACTATATTGCCATTTTATAATGCAGGACATCTGTACACACATTGTGGCTACTGCTTGCAATACATCCTTGTTCTCATTATACTTGTGTGTTAACCAGTGTATATTGTTGACATCCATGTGCACAACCTGATATATCTGTTAAGCTATAGTGTAATATTTTTGTAAGTATTATTACATGTCATTCGTGTGTGTGTGTGTGTGTGTGTGTGTGTGTGTGTGTGTGTGTGTGTGTGTGTGTGTGTGTGTGTGTGTGTGTATTCACCTTGATTTTATGTATGTTCCATTTAGGCCACTGACAGTCTTACATGTGCATCTACACCTGTGTGTTGTCTTTGACATGGCATATATGAAAAACATATATGCATTCCATTGGGTTGTGTACACCTACTTGTGTATATAGCAGACATTTTGTTGCTTTTCTGTAGTATGTCTGTTTGGCACAGTGCTCGACTGTTTGCCTTTCTCATACATGATTGTAGCTTGGGTTCTGTCTTCTGCTGAAGTTATACAGCATTGTTAGACCTGTATTTGTCATCTGTGATGTTGCTTGGCTTATACTCGCAGTGCTGCAAGACTATTTGGATATGTGTTTATTTATCTAATTTGTACTATGATCCTTATTTATTACCCTCCAACACACAATACCATTGGTTCATAGGTTCTTAGGTTGGTATTAGGCTATCAGCTCTAGGGCCTATACAAGCCTAACCATAACAATTCCCTGGCTATTTCTTCACACACTATTTACTTTCCTGGACCGTTGTCTAGCAGGGTGACTGACATGATCCCCGGGGTGAATTTCCTGTCTCCCATCCAGTCATCAAGGTTCCTTTTGAAGAGGGCCAAAGAGGCGCTCTGCTTGATATGTATGGGCAGTCTATTCTAGAGTCTGGGGAGTCTCTGGGTCAGGAACCTATCCCTCCAGCATGTTTTGTTCATTGTGATGACAAGGGTTAGATCCCTGGGGTGTGTGGCTCTGAGGGATTGGAATTTCTTCAAGTGTAACATGTCCAGCAGCTCTGGGTTTGACATGGCCTTGTATGCTAAGTAGAGATTGCCTCTGAGTAGACAATATGCAACGGAGTATAGCTGGAGTTTTTTTAGACGGTCAGCATAGGGCATCTGCTTTAGGCTTGTGATTCTTTTAGTGAGGTATTTCTGTGGCCTTTCCAGTTGTTGCAGATGTCTTGAGAGGTACATACCAAACAGGACATTGTATTCTATAATGGGTCTAATGAGGGATGAGTAGAGTGGGACAATAACCTCCTTTTTTATGGATGAAAAGCCCTTAGTAATGAGGTGTGCCACATAGAAGGATTTCCTGACTGTTGCGGTGATGTGGTTATCGAAGGTAAGACCACTGTCCACCATGTCCCTAAGTCTCTTATCACACTTTTGGTGTTTAGTGTACTGCCACCTATGTGGTAATTCATGGGTACATGTTTTTTCCCAAAGGGGATAACTATACATTTCTTGGCATTCAACTTGAGCCCATGGCTCTGGCACCAAGCATCTGTTTCTGTAAGGCTCTTTTGTAAAATATCCACATAATTTGGGGATTTAATAATGGCTCCCAGGTTTGTTAGCCAGAGTTCCTTAGTGTTGGCCTGTACTTCAGAGAAGTAGATGCCAAATAAGAGCAGTCCCAGGACTGAACCCTGAGGTACTCTACTTGTCACTTGTTTGGAGCTGGATTTGGAGTTGGCTACTTTTACAATGTGGGTTCTGTTAGTAAGCCAGTTGGCAACCCATCGAGTGACGTAGGGATTAATGCCCAGCTTAGTAAGTTTATCTATGATTCCGGAGTGGGGGATGGTGTTGAAGGCCTTGGCAAGGTCCAGATAGGCTGTGTGGACCACCTTACTCTCGTCCACAGCTCTGGAGACTGAGCTGAAGAAGTCAGTCAGGTTCAGGAGACAAGATCAGCCCTTTACAAACCCAAACTGGGTGGGGTCCAGTGTTTGAAGGGTGCCAATGTCTTTGTTTATAAGTTCCATGATAATACGTTCCATGGCCTTGCAGATCAGGCTCATCAGACTGATGAGGCGGTAGTTCCCAGTATCCAAGGTGGATACCCCCTTGTGGAGTGGGATAACTGTAGCTGTGCACCACTCATTGGGCACGAAGTCTGAGGTGAGGCTATGATTAAACATGACACTTAGGTGAGGTGCCAGTTCATTTTGTAGCTCATGTAGTACATAGCTTGGGATGTCATCTGGTCCCATGAATGGTGTATTCTTAGCTTTGGAGAGTGCAGTTTTTACCTGTGTGGCCGTTATTACCAGAATTTGGCAATCATTTGGTATTGAGATGAAGGGAGGTGAAGTTGGCACTGAATCAATCTGCCAGGATATTGGCAATATCCTTGGGATCAGTATATTTAATGCCATTCTGTTGTAGCTCAGAGCAGATCCGAGCATTGCCATTTAGATTCTTGACATAAGCTATAGAATGCCTTGTGGTTGTCTTTGGAATCTTTGGCAGTTTTATTTTCGTAACTAGCTTTGAAGGATTTTATGAGGGCTCTCAGCTTCTTACTGAGGCTGGTAAGGGAGATTTTTGCATCCTGGGATTGGTCATACACATCCAGGTTTGACTGCCACACTGTTTGCAACATGTTGTTATGTAATACTGCATAGGTAGGTATGTTTTTCTGCATTTCACCATGGCTTGCTTGCATCCCCAGCCTGTTTCACGACTTTCCATTGCCCGTGTTATGCAGTGTGGTATCTGTGTAACTTACCTGTCCTTACTGTTTTTTCCAACCTTTGTCTGTCACGTGCTATGATATTAGTTATATGTGTATACCTGCTGTGGTGTCCTTCTTCTCCTCTTTCCCTGTCTTTGCCTTTCTTTCTGTTCTTAAAAAAATGGGCCCTATTCCAACCAAAAAAAAAATACCCATGGCCCTCTGACTTTTCCTCAGATTTTCCTATTCAAACATTGTTTTGCATGTCCCACTTCTTCACCTATACCCCACATCTTCTTTTCTATCTCCCACTGTCCTTGGATGTGTGCATTATTTGTGTTCCCCACACAAGTTCTGAACCCACTGTTAGCAACTGTTACCTGTGGTAATGTGGCTGTGATTGCCATTCACCTTGAATTTTTTTATTAGAAATTTTATGAATTCCTTCAGAATCCATAAATGCAAGCTGGCAAACTTTATCAGTACATGACTTAAGGAGATATCCATATTTGTCTCTGAGCTTGCTGTGCAGATTGCTGACAACATGTATTACAAAGGGTATGGAGTTTAAAGTGAGTATTTTTTTTTTAGTAAATGAATGATAGAAATATCTGTTATTGCCTGTAACATTGCTGGACAGATTTCAGAAAATATGTATTATGGATGCCATGCAGCTTATTGGGATAGTTTTTTTTTTATGTTATCATAATGGAGTCAGTTATATTCTGTAGTTGTCCTTAATCTTACTGTCAGATTGTATTACACATACTGTATGTATGTATGTATAACTATCAGAATGCCTGAACTGTGATAATCTTTCTGTAACTTTGCAAATGTACAACTCACTTTGACAGGACTTTCTCATTACTTACAGAGTACTTGTGGGACGGTTTAGTGCGCCATTGTTACTGCGATACTCCCTTATGCACTGAGCTATTCTGAGTTTATTAAGGTACGTTTACATATTACAACATTATCTGCAAGTTTAGAACTGATATTGACCCATTATTTGTAGCACTCAGAGAAAAAAGGGTTCATTTGTCAAAGTTTTGTTTATATCTTGCCTCTTTCATATAGTCTTTTATTAAGTGGAGTAAATGATGAATACTGATAGACAAGTTCCAGAAATAATGAATGATTCATCCATCCATCACTTGTTTTTTTTATGCAGTTGGGGTGCCTCTTCAACAGTGAGAATCATCTAAAACTAAGATTCAGACTGCCAAGTGGATAGCTCTGCTGCATTTTTCGGGTTCCTATTAAGTGATCGAACTTCAACATGTTCGAGCCGTATATGGTCGAAACCATATAGTCGAAGTTGCTGAAGTTCGAACACAGAAAAAAAAAATAAAAGATGCAACAGTAGATTAACTGTTGCAAGCAGGGGGGCAAGCCCCCCATGCACCCCCCCACACCCTCACTCTTTAAATATACCAACTCTGAGACTGCACTATAGTGCAGAAAGGGAATATTTCCCTTTACTACACTGTAGTGCAATCTTGGAGTTGGTATGTTTAAGGAGCAGGGGGTGTGGTGGGCACAGCCCCCCACATGAAGATGCAAGGGGGCTTGCCCCCCTGCTTGCAACAGTTAGTTTACTGTTGCATCTTTTATTTTATTTTATTTTTTTTTGCTGTGTTCGAAGTTTTGAAACTTTGAACAGACAAGTTCGATATTGTCGTGTTCAAAGTTTAAAAATGTCAATCATGTAATAGGAACCCTATTTCTCCATCCATGCCACTCATACCTATGGCCAGTTTAGAGTGCCCAGTCCACCTAATGCATGTCGTTGGACTCTGTGAGGAATTTGGATCACCCAGAGAAAACAAGGTGGATATGCAGACTCCAAACAGAAGGCATCCAGCTGAGAATCAAACCAGAAAACCTCTTGCTGTGAGGTGACACCACTATTCGCTGTACCATTGTGCGTACCTAGATGTAAAGAAACACACAATTCACAAATAAGGTAATGTATACTTGTACTGAAAACATCAGCATTTTATCAGAGTTTAATTTTGGGATGTGATTCTCTGGAAATATATTTGGAGATAAACTGGAAAACAATCTGTGGATATTATTTTCATCTACACGTTTTATTTTATTTTAGCAGATAAATGAATGTTTTGTATGCACATGATATTTACAATATTTCTCTAAGTTTTTACTGCACCTGAGAACATTTTTGGGAATCATACATCTTCTCATGTAGTCAATGAACCTTATTATCATCATGTTGCATATGCAGATTACAGTTTATTAATATTGCCGACCTATTATTCAAACTTTGGTTCAATTTCAAAATATTAGCTAGCAGTGATGGGGTAGGTACCTAACCAACATATTTTACATAACATTTTGATTCAGAAAGTGACACAAAATGGAAAGCATATAATAACTTGAACTCATGCTGAGCCGAAAGTAGCGCCATGAATTTAATTGAGATGAAGTTCCACTGGTCATCCCTGATGAGTTATGAGATACATCTTCACATCAGAAATTTGTTTTACTTGATATTTGTGAAGTCCATTGTTTTACTAGTCATAAGCTTCTGATGATGGATCTACATGGTGCCCATGAATTGATGTCTATTGTCTGGTGCAGAGGTTTAAGACTCCATCTGTTATACTTATACCCTGTAGCAGTCCTGGTTTGAATTCCACTGCCTCTATTTGCTTATTGTTTAACCCTGAACAAGTACTTTAACCAGATAGTGCTCCTAGGCTGAGTTTGAACTGTGTTCATGTGTGGGTTAGTAACTCTACTCTACCCATGTTAACAATTTTTTAAGAGATGAATCTATTAGTTCCTAATAAAGTCTTCAGTCTCTTAATTCTGCAGTAGTAGTGGATTTACTTTATAAGTAGTATCAATTCTACTAAACTAATGCATACTAATTTGTAAATGTATTAATGAGTGATCCAAGAAAACTTTGGGTTTTAAGCTATATTTAAGTTTGTACGACTGGAAGTTAAATTCAAGGTTATACCCCTGGAATCTATGTTTAAGGTTATACTTCAGGAAGAGTCTATCACTTCTCAAGAAATAAATATTATTAGAGTTCTTGTGTCATACCACAACAATATAAATACGATTCTGATATTTACTGCATTTATTAGACAGAAAGAAACATGACGTGTGCCTGGTGTGAAGTGAATGGCTCAGTGCGTAGCTGTGCAATTAGATTGTATCCTTGCTGCTGTCATCCTTATCTTACACTCAGGCCCTGTCTGTCCAGCTATACCAGAGCGTTAACTACTGTTGTATTTGTGCTAGGAGCCCTTGTGCCAACCCCAGGCCTAGCCCTGAAATTTAGGACAAACTCCAAATAGACTGCTGTGGAAGTCACATTCTGCTTCCCATAAATCTCAAATCTAGCTTCTTATCAGCCTGTCACTATACATTGCTCAAAAGCAAACATATGAATTCAGGGAGTACCTCTCTGTATGAAAAGAGGCACTTTGGTAGGTACTTGTTCCAATCTTACCTGAAGTGAGCTGTGAATGCTCACAATGTAGTCTTTAGAGTAGAACTAAACCTTTCTGCCAGTCCAGTTGTGTGTGGACTTTAGACCTCTTAGTGTACAATGGTTATGCTAGGATGTCAGCTTCTCTGACATGAAATTATCTCCTACAGTCAAAAACGTCTAACAGAGTACTTGCTGCCATCTGTCCCTAAATGGATCTACCTGACTACATTGAAACTTCAAAAGAGTGAAAATGACTTCACCGACACCACATAATCGACAGTTCACAAACACGACACCTCATACACTCGACACATCATAACAACAAACAAAACAAATCCCCTATCCAAAACCAACACACACAACACAAGCACACCAAAATCCTTACAAACCAACACTAACCCATACATACACAACTATCTACAACCCTAACCCAAACCCTTACCCTAAGGTCCGTCACTATCGCACACTCACCTAACCCGCGCCCTAACCCTAACTCACTTAACCCGCCCCTAAACCAAAAACTATCACTACTGCACCCTTACCTAAACCGCGCCCTAACCCTAACTCACTTATTCTACCCCTATCCCTACAGACCGCCAACATCGCACACTTACCTTACTCGCACCCTTACCTAACCCGCGCCCTAACCCTAACTCACTTATCCCACCCCTATCCCTACACACCGTCAACATCTCACACTTACCTTACTCGCACCCTAACATCCGTCACTACCGCATACTTACAAATCCTTTCCCCATCTCAGTGTTCTCAGCGTCGGTGTCTTCCTCCGTCGTCTTCTGCCTTGTCGATCTTCTGGCGTCAGTGAAGTCGTTTTCGCTCTTCTGACATTTCAACGTAGTCAGGTAGATCCCCCTAAATATATGACAGAGTCACTGCCTCAGGATATGTAGAAGCATAGTCCATCACCACCAAGATATACCTTTTATTTGTGACACATTGGGTACTAAGAGATTCAACAACATTTATGGCTACTCTCTGAAATAGTTCATCCATAATTGGCAAATAAACAATATGGCCTTAGATTTACCTCCTGCTTTGTCAAGATTTTGACACTGCTCACACATCTTATAATATCCTAGTAAGTCTTTTGCAATACCTGGCCAAGAGAAATTTTGTCTAAGACTTTTTATATATGCTTTAGGCCCTTATTGGAAAATGGAATATCATGGGTTATGGTCAGAAGTGCTTCTCAGAAGACCTTTGTAGCCATCAGATTCTCTTTCACTTCAGCCTTCAGCTCTCCTGCTCTCCATCAGGTGTTTATTCTTTGTACAACAACCTGCCCGCCTTACTATACAGACTCCCTCTACCTTTGAGAACTAAGTTCTACCTTGGCTACCCCATCTGCAAGATGTGTATGGTAGTATCTTACAGCTGAGCTTACCTGAAGCTTTTGTGGTCATCACCATTTACCCTTCTAAAGGAAATCTGGTATCCTTTGCTAGTTGTGGCTTTATTTCAGGTTTGCTACTACTTCCTATCTTTCTCTTCTATCAATAACCCCTTTCAAGGAATGTCCAGTACCTTTCAACAGCTGTGGGTCATTGAGTACACTGCGTGTGCCTTTTACAGCTGCATCTTCAAAATGACTATTACCAGTCTTACGCTTACTTGTATTACCTTACATTTTCATTTATTTATTTTTTTCATTTGATCGTGTGCATCTTGTTTGATGTTTTAGATAAGTAAAAGGAGGCCCAGTAAGTTTCCACACATCTAAGAGAGGCTGATGATGTAGCTATTTCAGGTTTCATGGTACTACAGAGCCCTTTGTCTCAAATAGCTGCATCACCAGCCTCTGTTAGATGTGTGGACACTTACTTGGCCTCCCCCTACGACCATACCCATGTGCTTGCCTCTATGTTGTTCTAAATAAATAAATAAGTTAGTAAACAAACAAACACAAACAAACAAAAACAAACAAAAACAAATAAAAACAAATGCACACAAACACAAACAAACAAATACATGTATGAATGAATAACAACTCCATATTGCTCAATCAGTGTTTAGAACAGAATAAACAAGGCACATTGCCTTTGTCTGTGTATAAGTTAAAGCTGTTGAAAACATTTGAAGTAGAAGTGACTAAAAGTGTTAAAACATTATAAATGTTAACGTGATTTCATCCAAAAAGAAAAACAATATATACACATACACAAAATGTATTTAGCAGTCTGCTCTCTGTGATACAATTCACTTGAAGAGGAAGCTAGTATGTGTCTGTGAATGCCTTTCTTTCTTTATCATGTTAACAATTATATATCAAAACCGTAAGTGGTTTGTAAACTTGTTGAAACCTGCCACGGCTCTGCTCTTTTCTCACCAAGGGCATTTATGCTACTGCCATACCTGTGTCAAAATGGCATCCATACACCAGTACAGACATATTTACTTCTCTTATGGAAGCCTTTTTGACTCAATAGTTTCACATGTAAACATTGCACATATTTATTTACTACAGCACTTACTGGTCTGTTAGATATCAGAAAAAAATGTCATCAAGCAGGATATGTCATGGAAAATGAACGTAACTGAAACTCACTCAGCTTTTCAGCTAGACAAGCTGTTACCTGGTCCACAGAAATGATTTTATATCATAATGTGTATTACTCTCCATTTCTCTCTCCATCTCTTTCCTTTATCCCTCTCTCCCTCCAGCCATTTTGTAACAGTCCATCTCCAATGTGTTAATATTGGGTACCAAAAAAGCATTGTATCATGATAGTTAACTAGGGCAATCAAAGACTGAATTCAACAGACCAATTTCACATTCAGCCTAGGTGGAAAAAATTATTGTAAGTAGTTCTTAACAAAGAGGAACATCAAATAAGAGTTAACTAAAAGACAAACAAAAGTATTCACAGTTCTGAAGGCCAAAGCAGATCTAGTATGAAAGCTAGTGCCTAGATTAGGGAGTCATATATAATGAAAAAAAAAGAAGTTCTGTACAGTGTGCACAGGTTGCTCAGTCAATGCAGATTTATTGCATCTTTGTCTGGCCTGGCATAGAAGCACAGTGAAGGAGAGAACAAAAGTGTTTGAGGCACAGTAAAAGTGAAACAGAGAGACAGAGTGATTGCAAGGAAGAATGATGATGATAAGAATATTCTATGGATGTAATTAAAAACAATTATGAATTTTCTAGAGTATGCATTACATAGAGGGTTATGATCAGGCCAGACATCTTAACATATATATTATGTATAAGAAAAATGGATGCTGAGAAATTCACCTCAAGACATTCGATAGGTGAATCCTGGCATCCACATCATGAACACATATTTTGTTGTGATTGGAGATCCAATCATAATTCTTTGTAGTGCATGGAGATTTATCTGGTCCATGTACTACTAGTTAGTGAAAAGGAAGATTTAAAAAAATGCCATGTGCTGTGATGACTTTGAAAGCTGGTAAAGCAGGGGGGACTGGTTGTTGTCTTTACATATTCCATGTCTAAAGGAAGCAGTTTAATTCAAAATGTAGTGTGCACTTTAGCAGACGGCAGACAGAAATGGCAGTTGAAATGAAACCATTTCATGTCCTGCTGCTGCTGTTTACTTGTTAGCGCTGTCTGCTTTAGTCAGACTTGATATTAACAGTGCAAAGGGGAATTGTTAAGCACTCCTTTAAACATTGTTAAAGTCAGGTCTTGTGCTAGAGTAGCATTGAACCAGGATGCAATTTAGCCATTTTTGATCGTAATCATAACACTCCATGCACTACAGTAGGATGACATAAAATGCAGTCAGGGTTTAATGTCACTTTTGCATGTTATTATTATGGATCATTCTATACTTGTATACATAATTCAACACGGCGGTATATGTGTTACAAATGATGTTGCCTGGTTCAGACCTCACTTGTGAAACTTCAGGATGGATTCTGCATTTAATCTGTGCGTCTGCATGGGTTTTGCATGGGTCAGAATTGACTTGGTTTGTACAGCACTGAGTGTGTGTGTGTGTGTGTGTGTGTGTGTGTGTGTGTGTGTGTGTGTGTGTGTGTGTGTGTGTGTGTGTGTGTGTGTGTGTGTGTGTGTGTATCTTATGTGTTTCCTGTAATGAACTTTTATCCTATCCAGGAGTAACATCCTGCTATACTCCTGTTATTTGTCAGTTAAGCCTTTGGCTCTTTATAACCCAGAACTGGATTAAGTGATAACAAAAATGAATAAATGAATGAATGAATGAATGAATAAATGAATGAATGAATGAATGAATGAATGAATGAATGAATGAATGAATGAATGAATGATTAGATGATGTAATGTAATAAGCTGGAAATCCACTGCATGAAAGTATTTCAAAACACCCATCTGACCATACAACAGTAACTCAGAACAATGCTTATGCTGAAGACCAATTAAATATATCAAGCAGATATTATTATTATTATTATTATTATTATTATTATTATTATTATTATTATTATTATTATTAATATTATTATTTCATTCTTTGTATATACAGAATATGTAGTGGAGTAAAATAAAGGACATATTTTATTCTTGTAGGAATAAACATCAATGCAGAAATTAACATTAGAATACATTTTTTCGGAGTTTTACAGAAATAAGTGTTTTGACTAGTAGAGTATATAATGCAATGTGTTAATGGTTTATTAAGATTTGAAAACATGTAATGAAGTAATGCACTTCTACATTATCAGAAAGCCAAAACATCCTACAAATCTACAAACCCTCTTGACCCCCTGGCCACCTCCTTCTCTCCTGCTCCATTTCTAAACTTTGGAACTCTCTCCCTCCCATTCTTTGCAATACTCCCAATCACACCAAATTTAAATCCCACTTATTCTCCTATCTTACTACTAAATGGATATGCCCATCCCACTTCCCAACTTAAATTTCCCCCCTAGCCACTAAACTCTCCACCCTCTGCACCAACAACTACTGCAATCACCCCCTTTTATCCCAAAAGGACAGTCCTCTACTGCACCCACATCTCTTTCCCCTCTTAAACTGATCTAATTTTCAAAAAAAAAAAAAAATTCACAGGTACTCTTGTCTTTACTAAAATAGGTATAATGCATTTGTGTTATTTTTATTGTACTGTACTGTATGTTTTATCACATCCATTTTGTATTGAATGCTGTATTTTACTTTGACAAAATTTATTGTATATATTGTTTCTCTGTAACTGTTCACTGGAGCTTTTCTCCCCAGGCCTCCACTGAAAATAGGGTCTTCATGGCCCAGTAGACATTACTGGTTATCAAACTTAAAATAAATAAACAAATAATGCTTCTACTGCTTCAAAAAGAATGCAGGCTGACTGGTGTTTTTATTGTGCTATAAACACTGAAGTATATTATTAACTAATGAAAGAGCAAAACTAGAAGATGTAAGGTTATTGTACAAATGTTGTAATAGTTTCACTCTCAACACTGACAGTTGTTAAGTACAATCACCAAGTGTTTATTTTATTTAACATTTGTTTACTGGGAAAGTCTAACTTGGAGAGAGCCCATTTTCAGCAGAGGCCTGGGGAGAAACACTCCAGATGCATCTCTTTGGAACGTGGGAGGAAACTGGATCATCCAGAGGAATCCCATGCAAACACAGGAAGTACATGCAGACTCTACACAGAAGGCATCCAAACTGAGAATCGAACTGGAGAATCTCTTGCTGTATGGTAACAATGCTAACCGCGGCACCACTGCACCCGAAAACTTTGAGTTGCCCCTTTTATAGATAGACTTAAACTGCATTTTTTACTATAGAATGAATTTGACCTATTATTTCTAAAAATGTTGACAGTCTCTTAGAATCTGTCTTGTTCAATCAGAAATGTAGACTATATCATCTAAACTACATTTAAGTAGAAATAGTATGTGTGCATGTGTGTGTTTGATCCATATTGACATGGGACTCTTTAATGTACTAAGGTAGGGCAGTGATCTTCTTAGGCAAAAGGTGCACTTTTTAGCAGGGGTCAAGCTGTAAGTAAAAAACAATGTGAAAAAAGTTTCCTTATTCATACTCAAGGTGAAATTTCTCAAGTGTCAAAAGACAAATGGTATAATGCCAAATGCTTTTTCTCATAGGAAATCATTGCTGGTCCGACCAGCAGTGATTCACTTCTTTAGGGAGATTTCTCCTTTGTTCAAGTCGATGCAACCACAGAGTTTGTATATATAAATTTCAGGATGTGGGGGCTTGCCCCTTACCGAAAACAAGAACAAAAGGAGAATTTCTCCCTTGTGGATTCCAGGCATTTTTTTCCCATTCTTTTGAATGTCAGCTTTGAGGAAGTTAACGTCTCACAGTAGAAAAAAAAAAAAAAACAAACAAAAAAAAAATAAATACTTGTAAAAAATGTAAAAACACACAGACCATGTAATACTGATAACTTCGGACAAAAAAATGGTCTGGACATGCCAGAAAAGGCTAAATATTATTTAATTCCAAGGTCAAGATAATATACAAACGCTTTCACCCTGCTACAATGCTGGGCTTTTT